>NC_072738.1:133166969-133189469 GCF_026930045.1 Uloborus diversus | reverse complement strand
CTCGACATGAAATAACTCTTACAATATGAGTGAGACATTTAAAAATAGAGAAATTGTGGATCAAAATTACCCAGAATGACTAACATTTTTTCTTTTCCTTTTTAAAAATATTTCTTTCTTTGACCCGGGTTTCAGGAATTCAACCTTACGTTCAACTTGCTTATTTTGCGTAGATTTCTCCTCTCCTGGTTCATTTTGAGAGTTAAAAGGCTGGGCTGTTATGTGATTGGTTTGAATGGGATGGAATGAAGTAAGACAAGGTGATGTGTAGAATTTCGCAATAAAAGAGGATGGATCAATCTTGGAATGAGGAAATGCTGTATACATTTCATGCTGATGTCCAAGAATCTTAGGCCGTAATATGATGACCACTATAATTAAAAGGTGGTATTGAAAATCGTTCACATTAAGTACGTTCATCTCCATATCTTTTTTGAGTAAATAAGTTAATCATAGAGTCGGGATTGAGAAGTATTAAGCAATAAAAATAGTAATTTTGTGCTGAAAATATAAATGATAAAAGCGACGTTATTGAAGAAATGGTGCAAGTGATGTGCACGTGTTTTGGGGTGATAATTTAGAAGAACATTCAACAAAAGGCAAACAACATCATAGAAAAAAAAATGGGTTCTCCAATCATGTCTCAACCGTAACAGCTATAAAATAGTTATTGTTGTTGTGTGCCAGCGATGCTGGCAATTTGGGGTGCGCTGCTTCACTTTTCCAACTATAAAATAGTTAATTTTAATAAGTAAATAATTAAATGTGCTAAAAAATTATTTGCATATTTTACAAAGTACTAAGCATAAAATTTAAAAATTATTTTAGAAAACACAATTAGTGGTGCATCACCTGTTAATAATGTACTTTGTGTCACAACCGTAACCTGGATTGGCTCTTTTGTTGAATCCTTCGGCGGATGTTAATTACATGCTCTTATGATTTTATAAGTACAATAGAATCCCGCTAATCCGAGCCCCGTTCATCCGAATTTCTGGATAATTTGAAATGAATTTATTTTCAAATATTATAACTGAAAAGGGCACATGAAAAGATTGAAATTTTCATTAAAAATAACTTTATTTGTTGTAGTTTTACTAAAATTACAACTAAAACTAAAATTTAATGTAGTTTCAGTTGTAGTTTTTGTACTGGTGAGTTATATTTCAATAAATAACAATTTTATTAATAGCAACAATATTGTTAGCTTTATAAACATAACACTAAACTTCTTATTGCAGTAGTTAATAATTTATTCCTCTTACATCTTTTAAAATACAGAAAAAACGCTTTAAAAACCCCAATTGAGACAAAACTTAAAATTTGTTTTAAAGCTTTTCATAATAAATTTTGGAGTTCTATAAACAAAATATCCGTGCATCCCCCTCCCTCATTTTGCTAGCGCAAATATGACTTATAAAACTGCAGAATGTGAGTGAAACTTCCAAAAAATTGCGAAAAAAAGTGTTTGAAGTTTTTTTTTTTTTGCCGATAATGAAAATTGATTTTGGGGTCATTCCATAGTGACTAACGTAACATTCGCAGCTGATTTTCTAACTCTTTTTACTTAAAACCTGAAGTAAAAAGAACTTTTTTTGGTTTAATATGCAGATTTAAAATGTACAACGAGACTATTTTTCATTTCTACCAAGAATTTGATGCAAAATAATCGCCGATAGGTATTTTTTCAGCAAAAAAGGCGTTGTGACTAACGTAACATTTTTTCAATCCTGAGAAACAATGCTGATGTTACGAGGCAAATTCTTTTGAAAGAGACGCTGGGACTTAAAATTGGCTGATATATTTGTAAAAGGTAAACAGTCTATTTTGAAAAATATACTACATATTTATTACAGCTGATTTTTTTTTTTTTTTTTTTTTTTTTTTTTGGGTCCTTAGTGACGCTTTTGCGAAAGACTGTGTGTGACTAACGTAACCATCGAATAACAAGCAATGTATACACATAGAAAACTTTTTTATAATTAATACTTTGTACTAACATTACTTTTACAATTTTTAGTAACTTGCAATATGGTTCTTTCTTTACTTATTTAAATATTAGTGTAAGAAATTGAATGGAAGGATTCAGTTTAATTAACTCAATTTGAATGTTCCAAAAAAAAAAAAAATGTTTTACTTACTGAATAACATCATTTTTGGGCTAATTAAATCAAAAATTAACTTTATACAAGTTGATAGTTTCACCAAATTCTAGTATTCTGCCAATACACTAGTTATCGTCATAAGAAACTCCGTAGTACTTTTCAACGACATATTATTCTGCAAGTTTTACTGATTCATTGAACGAATAGTGTTGTATACCTTGATTTAAAATGTAATATTGAAAACAAAATGTTCAATAAGTTCTGCAGATTACATTTTAATTCCAGTTATCACCGAAAATGTTTCAATTTCTAAATCATCATGTATGCGTTTCTGTAATATACTGCAGCAGTGTTTGTTGTTTCACTGTTTCATATAACATCTTCAAATGTTTTTCCAACGAGCTGCCGCTTATTCCTTTTAATAATCAGCGAAGATATTTTCTAAAAAATATTAATCTTCTCCTTTGTTAAGAATGTCTTCCTGTTTTCTTAATTCTTTTACTTGGATTCTTGTGTTGAATGCATACTCAGCGAGCAATCATTTTGCTTTACCCACCCTTCTTTAAAAAAAAAAAATGATAATTCTTCTTTAAATTGGAAATATTTCTTTTTAAAGAAGACCTTTAAAAATGTCTTTTTTAAGTTGACAGAAGTTCTGCATAGTAACATTTCTAGAGAGGTTTTTCACCCTAAGTATTTTTAATCAATGTAAAATGTCTACTTATTCAAAATTGTTAATGAAAATATACATTAAATTAATTTTTTTTTTAAATAATAGCAGTCATTTAAAAAATGTTACGTTAGTCACATGTAATTGTTACGTTAGTCACAGCTCAAATGTTACGTTAGTCACACTAATTATTTTATATCTTCTGTATCTAAAATAAATATTTTGCACTTTTTAAGTAGATATGATGCAGATGTAATAAAATAAAAAATGTTGACTGGTACAACAATCTGGTTTGGTTTTTAAACAGAAAATGGTACATTTTCGTGACTAACGGTAACGCAAACATTTTCAGTGAAATAACCAAACTAAGAACAATCAATTTTATTGGTCCAACATCTAATCTTTTAGAATAAATATGATTTTTTTCAAAATTTGCAAAAAAATTTCCATTACGCTAGAAAACTTAGAGGCGTGTTTTTTTGCGTATGCTAAGCCTTTTCTACAACCTTGCACGTTTAGAGCCAGAAGAAAAGCACCGAATGTAATTTTTACAAACTGTTACTGGATTTGTATACTAGAAAGTATGTTTAATGAAATGATAGGACACAATTAGGGTTTTGTGGAAAAAAAAATCTGAGGTTGACATTTCTATGGAATGACCCTTTGTTTAAACTAATCAAAGTATTGTATTCATTCTTAAATAACAATTCAAATGTTTGTTTCAGGTTTTGAAAAAAAATACTAGCTTTGTTTATGATTTTTCATTTCTAGTTTTATTCTTAGTTTTGTAATCAATTTTTGTCAGTGAATTTAAAAACATATCTTCGGATTTTCCTATGTTTCAGATTTTTGGGGTTCGGATTATAGGGTTCTATTGTAAATGAATTGATTTTCAAAACATAGTGCTTTAAATACATTAAAAAAAATTTCAAACATCCCCTCCAGAAATGTTAAAGACTTAAGTTAATTAAAGTTTTGTTTTCAAAAATCAAAGTTTTTGAAATTAATATTAAAATTAGGAGGTTTAGCGATATTCTGATGGCTTTTTACGCTTTAACAAGCATAATAGAACTCACAAAAGAATATACAGTGGGTGTTTTTCTAAAAATAGAAAATAAAAGTAGTTTTGGATTTTTGACCAAAGATGGCCGCCAGGGAGGGGGGTTTGACGGGGCGGATTTTGAAATGTCTCCCCTTATAAAAATGTTTGTAAGGACATTGTCTACATGCATGCGAAGCTTCATGATTTTATCACAAAATGCAGTTTCCGGCTATATTTTCTACTGAACTATTCGCAACTCCAACGAACTATAGGGGGCACTAAAGTCACTGTCTAATGGCGGACTTAAAAACTAAAACAAACGCACATGGTAACGAAGAAAATGCTAAAAGTGTTGTGATTTTTGTTCGTACGTATGATTTTTTCGCTTTATTCTTTTTAAATTAATTTTCAAAGTCTTGTGGATGTTCTGGCCCACGTAGAAAGAAATGAGAATTCAAGAAGCATTACTAAACGTCAAAGATTAATGCAAACTACGTAGTTCGTAGTTCTAAGCAGCTATTTCCACGATGTTGAATTCGATATTTATCAATTCTTGATAAAACTAAATAATAATTGTGGCCTGACAAGAATAACAATTAATGCTAGAAAATTCAATATGACATTACAAATTGTTATCGAAAGAAGATGATACTTTTTTGCCTTGCTTGGCTAGCGCTTATTGTTTTCCATTTGTAGCTGAATTAGTTCTCTCGAATTCCCGAATCGGTTAATTTAAAAATTTTCAGTTTCGATTTTTCTAATTTCTGAGTTACGATTTAATTGTGTCATGTTATGCAAATCATCAACAAAATTCTCACGGATATATGGTGGTAGTTTTCTTTTCAGTTGATTGACCATTATTTCTTTTCACTTATCGAATTCTGTAATCTTACTACCATTTTATTCCACTCATGATAAAAATTAGAAATGGTTTAACTAAAAACGCGAAATCTCGCCAAGGCTACTTTGCTCGCACTATACTAAAACTATAGCCCTAAACAAATTTGGCGAAACCTTTCAGCTGAGAATAAAAGGAATAAAGTAAATTCTTTCTCGGTTATTCATTTTGTTCTACGATAGTACATTCAAGAAAATATTTTGCATACTGTCCATTCCAACTAAATGCTGCTGTAAAATATGGTAAGTTTAATTAATTTAAGATTAAAAAAAACCCCATATTCTTACAAATTCATACAAAACAATAAAATTTTTTACCTTGTATAACGTTATCCAAGTTTGTTAATCGAGAATTTTCGCTTTCACCAATTATTAAGGAAATAATGAAAACTAACATTATTTTAAGAAGCTCGAGAATACTACTAAGGGACGAATTAATTTCTGTAGCTGAAAGCAAACTAAGACACATCGATTGCGTTAATAAATACTCAGAACAAACTGCCTGTGTTTACGTCAACAGACACACGTGGAACGCAACGTGGCAATGTTTTAGTTTCATTTGCAGTTTTGTAAATCACCGCAAGGTAGCGTATCGAGCGCTGGAGTTCCGAATATATATATACTTAAATAAATGTTTTTAACATGCAGTGAAAGGCTTTATTGTGACAAGGCTGAACTCGATCCGGTGACTTAACTGTTCTACTGGTAAGACTGTCATTTCAGGGAAATGAAGAAACGAAAAAAAAAATGATTGAAAATTAATGCTATCCACTGGAGTTTAGGGTTAATCCAATGGAGTTAGGGTTAAAATTTCAATTATCGAAATATCATCAAACAGGCAATAGCTTCATTCAAATGTAGAAGCAATTTTCACTGATCATACCTTGACGGGCGACTTTATATATATATTTGTGGTTTCTTGTTTAAAAGTAAACGTTTAAAAGATGATGTAAGCCAAAATCAATGTATATTTCTCTTGGAAAACATCAAGATTAAACCCTTTCTGCAAACTTTATCTAGCATAAGTTTTGGAGAAGAAAACAAGTACATCTCGATAAGTTTATCGCACACCTTATGACGTTCACATTCAATCACATGAAAAAACAATCAGAATGCTCTGATTGACGGAACAAAAATAGATTACTTAGGTAAATAAACAGGCAAATAAGTTAATTATTCTTTTAAATGGATCATTTAGACTTCCGGTATGAAAAAATAGTACTTTTTCGTTTTTAATAGATATTGCTATCGTTTTGATGGCATTTGGAGACTTGTTTACTCTTTAAATTGCCAAAAATAAAAATTAACTAAATTGAAACGATTTTGGAAAAAAAAGGAAAAGTTCACGTTGCTACCCCCATATTTTCTCCTGACACTTTAATTTTACATTTTAATGGAACTTTTATTGTTTTTAATTCCTTGATACAATTATTTGGAGGATTATTTTACGTTTTGGAGCCGTCCGTTTTGTTGTTGGGTGAATAAGTTTTCGGATGATTTTAATAGGACTTCTGAAGTTATATAACGTTTGTCATATTTATTTGGCAGATTGTTTGTTTATTATATCCCGCTATATGATTTCTTGCTTAAAGCAAAAACTGCATTTAATCTTAATATATTTATATTTAGGTTAATTCTAAAGCAGTCAATAAGACTTAAATTTAAATAATGAGAGAAGAAATAGGCGGTGTACAGCTTTAAACAAAAAGTTTTTACTATGCCACCTATAATTCTTTTTTTTTTTTTTTTTTCAATTTTAAATTTAAATTTTATTGGCTATATTAGAATTAACCTAAATATTTAGATTTTTAAGAACAACTGCAGTTTTTGAGTGTTGTAATCAATAAATCAAAAACTTACTTTATTTCATACTTTTGATTACGAACCAAGCTTATGGTAATAGTCTTTAGATTTAAAACACATTTTTTATATTTTATGAATGCTTATTAGGATTTGTTAAGAGGCGAATAAACGAAATTTTTAAAATAATTTCAATTCCTTAAATCGTAAATTGAAAGTTTTCAATCGAAGTTCCATGCTCTGTTTGAGTGTCAAATGTCAAAAAGTTAAATGTCAGAAGTTAATCCTATTTTTGCTTCAATTATGCTGTCAGTTATCAATAATGTTTATCGTAGACCTTTTAAATGCAATTCTTAAAGAAAAAATACTACAATAAAATATTTTATTTTCTGATTTAATACTTCGAATGACCTTTTTGCATCCGCTGTGAGAATCTGATTTTTTTTTTTTTTCATTTTTAATATTTATTACTCTTCGTTAAAAGACAACCAAATAAAATTTGTTTTTATATTTATTAAATCATAAAATATTTGAACGAAACTCCATGCTCTTTCAAGAGTGTCAAAAAATTGAATGCTGAAGATTGGCTTGCGTAATTTAAATTTTGTCACAATATTTTTTAAGTTTTTATCTATACACGTAACTATTTCTTGTTAATTCTTTACTACTGCATTCAGAATGTGAAATCTTAGTACCAGTTCATACTGCATCGATAAGGAGAGTTATATATTGCATCAAGTTAATTTATTTTCCATATTCACCTGCAAGTACAATTTTCATTAGTTTACAGTATTTGCGAGGGCAAATGGAAAATTTGTGTTAAGCATCTTACCTTAAAAACAATCAGTTACTGATACAAAGCGTGAACAAGGTACTGTATACTTTGTTTGTAATTTTATCAATGATATGATTTCAATGTTTTTTGGAGATAATTATTACAACATGAGCTCATAGGTAAATTAATCACTCTTTAGCAATTTAAACGTATTCTCAATATTTTGATTTGATAAACTTCGAACATAAGAAACATGCTTTGTATATTTATAAAAAGCAATGAATGCATAGTGTAAAGATATGTATATTTTATTATGAGGAATCTCAGTTTCAAAAACTATCTCGCCCCCCTCGATTTTTCCCATAAAAAATTTAGGGCAATTTTTTTTTATGAACTCACCATTAACTCTGAATTTCCAGGTGGTCTGTAAAGAGACATTAATTCTCAAAAAAGAAGTTTCACTAAAAAGCAGACATCTTTTTAGATCCGCTTTTTGTCTAGTTTCGGTGGTTCACGAAGCTAAAATGACCTTTCTCTAACCACCACGACATTCCACACTCGGCATTATTTCCCCTTGCCTAAACTGCCTAATTTTGCCTAGTGGAGAGGAGGCATTAGCAAAATTATTTTCTACTTTTTTAGACTAATGAATTTTTGTGGTTGAAAATTGCTCATAAGAATGCATTATTCATTTTTCAAATGTTATTTTGATGCTACAGTGAGTTAAGTTCTTTTTTAATTCAGTGGTAAAATGAGTTTCTATTTTATCCCCCCCCCCCTCGTTTTGTTTTTGCGGTCTTAGCAGTAAAACAGTTAAGTTACCGGACCGAGTTCAGCCTTGTCACAATAAAGCCTTTCCCTGCGTGTTAAACATTACCAAAACAAATAATCAAATTATCATGCCGTGGCGCGAGTTTCACTGTTGAAGCGCGTTACTCGATCATGGGCTATTATATAAAGGGGGATTATGTAATTTTAATGCAAACAAAATGTATTGCAGTCATGTCAGTTTGTATGTTTTAACTACAAAGTAGCCAGTTTTTCTTTTCTTAATTTTGTCACGGCAAACTTAAAACAAAATAAGCTGTCTCATGCTGAAGAAAAATTATTCGCATAAATAAAAACGCAAATGCAATTTAGAAAAGCTACAGTCAATAAAACTTAAACTGCAGGTAAATAACACTGAGAACAGTTTCTTTGTTTCAAGAAAAGTGCAGGCTTAAGTCAACAAAACTCACAAATTGAGAGAATGTTGATCTGTTACCAAACATTTTTGAAATTAAACAAGAAGCCGTGAGGCTAGTCGTCGTTATCAGACATTGGGTGAGAGGGCAACAGGATGTGCGTCAATGTGACGTCACCGGTATTGCGTGGGTGGCCAGTTACCAAACATTGTGAAGACATGCGTTTTAAATTCCTTTTCACCGTAAGGAATCATCTGGGATAATAATTGTAATTGCTCTCATGCGAATTTCGACTAATTTTTGGCGTGGAACTCTATAATTGCATTTGTTTAATGAAATGCACTGCCTTGATGGCTCGTAATTTTTCTGTGAGTTTTTCACCGAAACTTTCTCATTTGAAAAGAGGCACTTACTGGCATATCAAGCAGTGGTTGCATAACTAAATTCGAAAAACAGAGATTTCGACCCAAATGAGGCTCATTTTCAAGAAAATAGCTCAAATTTGTTCGATAATTTTTAATTTTTTTAATCATTTTTCATAGTCATCACCAATTAAAATAATATTTTTATCGATTCTCCATTTATTTGTGAAAATCATCAATAGTATGCTCATAAGAAATTTGTAAAAGGCTTAAAATAATTCTTCGGCCCGTCATTTAGGGTGGTTAAGGGGAGGTCGATTACCCTCTGACTTTGATAAAATTAATGCTTTTGCATACAAGTGGGCGTGGTTTTTGTTATTTTCCGATGAAATTTGCATTGCGTGTACACGTATACCCTTTGGGCCCAATTTTGCCGCTTGGTATAAAACGGCAGATAATCTGCAGAAATTAGTTGACGTTTGATGGAACACGGAATAAATGTTTAAAAACATCAAAAAGAGATTGAACATGAGACATGGGAAATATTTGTCTAATTGGGTTTGTCCTGGTGAACTTTGAAAGAAAAGTCCAATTTACCGATCTCTTGCAAAAACCATGCTATACGTTTTAATTAGAGCAAGATTTCGTTCATTTTCGAACAGTTAAGAGAAACTTAGGATTTTCTGTAAGACATTGCTTGAACTTTGTGTAAATAAACTTCTCTAGGTTGATTCTGTCAAAAACAGCTTTAAATGTAAAACTCCGCATTTTTCTTTCTTTCTTTCTTTCTTTTTTTTTTTTTTGAAATTTAATTTTTAAGGCAACTTTTCAACAAATGAATAGTGTTCAATGCCTGCAGAAAAAATTAAAACCTTTTTAACCTATAAACCAGTTTCATCGGGGTAACAAAATATGCACACCAAAAATTCAAAGTCATTATAATGATTCTGAATATGCTTTTTAGTTTTTTGTTCAATGAGTTAAAACGAAAAAAAAACTTTCTACATCTAACATTGACGAAGGTCTTTGATTAATTAGATGGTCTGATTCAATTAATAAATTCAGAAAATTTAATGTGGATCTTTTTCCAAGTTAACTGAGAAAGCTGCAAACGGGTTCATTCTTGACGAAAATGGTTCTAGAGTTATAAATATTTCACCTAATTCTTAGTTTCAATACTCTTGTTTTGTTTGGACATTAAAAAGTGAAACGTTTTATTTCTTACTGGCAGTACCCGCACGGCTTTGCTCATAGTAAAAAGTTAAACGGTCTTTTGGTTCGCCTGTATTTTTACAAATAATGGATGCTGAATTTCTCGCCAATTTGCTATGCTAATTTGCTCGTCCTCGTTATGGTAATTTGCTTGGTAAAATGTTCTTAAAATTGGAATAGAAAAAGAACAAAATCGAATTTTCAAAAAATTGCTTCAAGGTGCACACCCCATGCTACAAACTAATTTTGTGCCTAATTTCATGAAAATCGGCCGAATGGTCTAGGCGCTATGCGCGTCACAGAGATCCAGACATCCAAACAGAGATACAGACCTTCAGCTTTATTATCAGTAAAGAAAAGATAAAGATGAAATTAACGGTTTCAATTTCAATAAAATATTCTTAAAATTTCCCTTTTACTTCATTTTATATAAAAAAAGTTCTTACTTATATTTTTGCATGTTAAGTTTTTAAGCTTACATGCTGAGAGAAATGTTTGCTCTACATTTTAGCTTTGCACTTTATTTCTCCTACACTTGTATAATAAATAATTTGTATTCGATAATTCATAAAATATATTTTGAGCTTAGGGGTACAAGTGCCCCACGATCCTCAAAGTGTTCTAGAACTTTATCTCTTTAACAAAAATGAAAGATTTGAGTTTCTTTCACTAGAAGGTAAGCAAGTGCAACTTGCAGACGACATTTTTTTTCAAAAGCAAATACTGATTTATCAATCACATATTACGTGATCTTAATTATAACTCTTTTCAGCTTACAGAGGTAATTTAGTTCTCAACGCAACTGTTAATATGTCAATTATTTTGTACTCAGAACGATTTGAAGAACAAGGTCGTGTCAAATTGCCGCGTGAAAAATGGCTGCATGACATACTGATTCGCAAAGAAAGTGACATCAATGTAGATTAGAAAACTAGTTTTAGTAACTTTTCGTTTTAAAGCTATTATCGCTACAATATGAAACAATTGCTGCTGGAAAATCAAATATAATCGTTTCGAGTTTTTCTTCCTTCACTCATACTTTTGATACTTAAAACGTATGATCGATCCAGTAAGGTGCTTCCTCTAATTATTGCTGTAACTTTTTTCTTCTTGAACAAATCAAGGAACTCTCATTGTTTCCAGTTGATTGAGATTGACATGGACTTTTTTTTATTATCATATTGTTTAACAGTAATTGCTAAAGAAGTTATATATTTATACATTGTAAAAACGATTCAGAAACGTTCCTGGAAAATAATAGGCAGCTGATGCGCCCAATTTCAGTCAGTAACATATCTCGCAAAAACCAGGAACGTTTTCCGCTAAAATTCAGTAACCTTCCTAAAAAATCCAGAGATCTTTCCGTTTAAAACCAGTCGCGTCTCTGGAATTTCAGTATAATCTTTGGTAGGGATAATGGGCACCTTCCTGAGCTATCAAGAAAGTTCCAAAAGCAGTATAGCAAACATGGCCAAAGCTGAGACAGAATTGCAAGTAAGTATCTCACTTGATTGCAATTCTGACAAAGCTACGTATTCCATACACTGTAAAAAAATTCCGAAAAGTTACTGAGTATTTTCATGTAACGTCTCGGGATTTCAATGGTTTTTCTCCCCTTCCTTGGAATATCAAGTATCATTGTCAAAAAGTTTCCTGAATTGCTACAACTTGCATGAATGGAGACTTCTTACTGTTATAAAAATATTTTTAGCACCCAGTTTAAAGATTAACTGACAGTATTTATAACGTGTATAGGCTTTAATTCGATCGCGGCTCGTCCAGACTGATTAAAGCTTCCAAAGGAAGCGAATAAGTCTTTGGACTACGTAGCTTGCTAGAATTGCAATGAAGTGAGATGTTTGATACTTACTTGCAATTCCAGCTTAACTTTGGCTGTATTTGCAATTCAGCTTTTGGAGCTGTTATATTATCCCTAACTAAGATTACTCTGAAAGTTCAGAGACACGACTAGCTTTATACGGGAAGATTTCTAGATTTTTCAGAATAATCTGAGGAAGGTTACTGGATTTTAACGGAAAACGTTCCTGGTTTTTGCGAGGTATGTTACTGGCCGAATTTGGGCACTTCAGCTGCCTATTATTTTCCAGGAACGTTTCTGAATCGTTTTTACAGTGTACTGATTCGCTTCCTTTGGGAGTTTAGTCGGCATAGACGTGCCGTACCCGAACGGAAGCCTATACGCCTTATAAATACTCTCATTTAATCTTTAGACTAGTAGCTAAGCACATTTTTTACAACAGAGAGAAGTCTGCATTCGGACAGCTTGTAGCAATTCAGGAAACTTTTTGACAATGATGCTTAATATTTGCAAGAAGCGGATAAAAACCATTGAAATAGCGAAACGTGACACGGAAATACTCAGTAACGTTTCAAAATTTTTTTACAGTGAATGTTTGTTTTTTGAAATTTAGGAAAATTAATTCTCTTGCGACAAGAGTAGTAGTAAAGCATCGATGTTTTGCGTTCGATTATTGTTATATTCATTACAATAAATCAAAACAATAATAATCAAAATAGAACTGATTAAGTTTGTAATCTACAGTTGTGGTGAAACCAACAATATTAATTAGAGATAGTAACATCCATCACATTGAAGAAGTTTATGGTTTTTTGTACAAAAAGTAGATTCGCATTGAAAAAGAGTTGACGCCCTTTTTTCCAGCATAAGTGTAAACTAGAACCTTAAGCATGACTAAAGATTCCTCAAACATATCTGTGAGTTTATATTATAGTTTTCTAAAAGTCGTTAATTTAAATGCTTAAGTTATAATTTTACTACAGCTGTGCACCATACGGTTAACTCAGTATAGTACATATTTCAAATCACCATAAATATTTTATATCCTTATATATTTTGTTTTAAACGTTAATATATACGAAATTCTTCCTTGGATTCTGTGTGCTAAAAGTAGCTGCATTAGAACAGCTATTTATTTTTATGGGGCTGTCCGAAAAGGATGTCACACTTTTTCATCATATTTGACCCCCTCGCCACTGTCACAAAGTGTCACTTCTTGTTATCTTCTCCCTCCCTCTAATCACAAGCTGTCACGAAGTGTCACTTCTTGTTACCCTCTCCCTCCCTTTTTCACAAGCTGTCACAAAGTATCACTTCTTGTTACCCTCTTCCTCCCTCTTATCACAAGCTGTCACGAAGTGTCACTTCTTGTTACCCTCTCCCTTCCTCTTATCACAAGCTGTCACAAAGTGTCACTTCTTGTTACCGCCTCCTCCCTCTTGTCACAAGCTATCACAATTTCAAAACCCCCCTCAAATTGTAATATTATTTGTAAACGGCGACCTCTTACTTTTCTTTTTCTTTCTTTTTTTTTGGGGGGGGGGGGGGGCGTATTACCTAATTTGAAAAATATTACAAACTTATCTAATTGACTCGCGTTATTCATTAAATTTCTCACTTAAAGTTTTTGTATTACTCAAATAAGAAATTAAAAGATGTTACGAAATTATTCCTATTAATTTGTACTGATGTTTCAAAATTTTTCATTTTAAATGTCTGCATGAGATAGTATTCCTTTGTATTATTTTATCTAAAGTGTTATTTTTAATTTTCTTATTTTTGGCATTGCCTTGGCAGTTCAAAAACCATTGTTATAAATTAAACAACAGGCTGTAAATGTAGTTCTCTGGTTCTCCCACAACAGCATTTGTAGGCCTTTACTACGTATGAATGTACATTAAAAAGTTGATATTTCAAAGCAATGATGTTTCAAAACATCGATATTTTTCATCAGTGTATCAATACCATCCATGTTTTAATTTTGTACATCAGTGTTTTGAAACATTAATATTTTTTCATTGATGTCCCACCTCCAGAGTGCAGAATGGAGGCACATTAGCGTTTGGCGACTTGTTTCCTTTCTACTTTGGCGAAAACAAAAAAGTATCCTTAATATTCATAGATATAGTTATATGTTAATATCCTTTACGTCGCTGCCAAGTTTACTTTTCTTGCTTTCATGTAGTAATGTATTGAGATTTTTAATGCTTTTAATCAAAATGAATATTCCCATTTAGCCAAATAAATTACGTTTGTCAGCGATGATTTTCTCCCAAATTTCATAAAGCAGATATAATTTAATTTCACCGCGATGATGACAAAAGTGCCAAATGCAGAACTCTCATCATAATCTTGTCACATTTTCCTCTTTTATCCTGGCAACCTGTTTTTGCCTTACGAGCAATGAATGGCATGTTATTATTGCTCTCAGGGGTGCCCATCCTATCCAAGTTAAATTGGGCCCCCCTTTTTTCTCGACCATCTGTTCCTTTTTTATTTTTTATCTCTATTTTTTTATTTTATTTATTTTTAAAAAATATTTTATTTATTTATTTATTTATTTATTTTCAATTATTATTATTATTGTTATTATTTTATTCGAAAAGTTTTCATTTTGAATGACGTACACACACACACACAAACTAAATAAATAAATGAAATATAAGAAAACAGAATAAAATAAAACAAAATAAAATAAATAATTTAAATTAAAAACGAATCAATAAATAAAAAAAATAATTCAAAAATCCCCCCAAAAATTTTGATGGCGCAACTTGCGCCATAGCTAGCAACCCCCCTTGTGGGCACTCCCTGGTCGCTCTGAGACAGAGCTGTAGAGTCGGAGTCTGACTGATTATGCTGTAAAGTAATCAGAGTCGGAAGCATTAAAACTCTCGGGAGTCAGAGTCGGTAACTTTTTCCTCCGATTCCGCAGTTTTGCTTGAGAGACAAATGGTTATACGTAGAAGTTGTGTGGAAACGGAAACCTGCTGATGTTAGAAGAATTGTATTTCCGGTGTAAGAAAATTATAAAATCACAGATTATTTCTGCTCAGCGTCCTTGGATTTCTTGAGTTTACTATGAAACATGCAAGTAAATTTGCGAAACGTTTACTGAATCGCTATAAGTTTCATAAATGAAGACTCCTCAATGTTGTGAAAAGCATTTTTAACTAGCAGCATGAAGATATACTCAGCTACTTCATTAGGTGTTTTATCTTTAGCTGAATTACGGCGTTTCCAAATTGACTGAGCTCTAAACGAGGGCAAAGTGCAGTTTCTGGATACTTAAATTTTAGCAGGAATTGCACTCAAATAAGCTGTTTGGTATTTTTTTTTTTTACAATTCTTAGGAACTTTCCTAGTAAATTAGGAACTTGCCAAGCTATTACAATAATCATATCTAAGTTTTCTTGGAAGGTTTTTGATTTATTCCAGAAACATGACTATCTTTAATTGGAAAGGTTTTTGAGTTTCTCGAAAAGCTTCAAGGTTAATTTCGGGATGATTACTGACATTTACCGGGAAACTTTTCTGCTTTTTGCCAGTTATGGTCCTGGCAGAAATAGACACACTAATAATCGGTTCATTATTTTACACGAATGTTCATGAATTTCGTTAACTGCATCTTACAAGAAGCCGATATGGCTAATAGTAATTGTGGCTAATAGTAAGTGTATTCAGTGGCGGCGATTAGGAGGGGGGAGTCAACCGCCCCGCACTTTTTATGGTAAATTTATTTATTTTGTTTTCCAATTTAAGAACAAGAACTAGAAATTATTTAAAAAAAAAAGCAGAAAGTTCAAAATTCCCAGAACATAATTATTTTATTTACTTTGTATATCAGTTCACTATACATTACTTAGCACAAGCAATTACTTTTATTTTGTATATTCACTGTTTAGATATTAGTAAATCAATTGTTTTACTTAAACAAGCCATACACTGTAAAAAAATTCCTAAACGTTACTGAGTATTTCCGTGTAACGTGTAGGGACTTCAAAGGTTTTTATCCACTTCCTTGAAAAATCAAGTATTATTGTCAAAAAGTTTTCTGAATTGCTACAAGTTGCACGAGTGCACACTTCTTACTGGTGCAAAAAATATTTTTAGCTTCCAGTTAAAAGATTAACTTTGCGTATTTATAAAGTGAATCGACTTCAGGTTACTTGTGGCTCGTCCATGCTGATTAAGCTCCCAGAGGGAGCAAAGAAGTAGGGACTACGCTGCTTTGCAAGTGTTGCAAGCGAGTAAAATTCTCGATGCTTACTTGCAATTCTGGCTTAACTATGGCCGTGCTTGCAATACTGTTTATGGAACTTTCGTAATAAATCAAGAAGGGACTAAGCTATTAATTATACCTGCCAAAATTTACTCTAAAGTTCCAGTGACACGACTGGCTTCAAACGGGAAGATTTCTGAATTTTTCAGGAGGTTTCCGAAATAATTTCAAGAAGATTACTGAATATTAGCGGAAAACGTTCCTGGTTTTTGCAAGATAGGTTACTGGCAGAAATTGGGCACATCAGCTGCCCATTAATTTCCAGGAACGTTTCTGAATCGTTCTTACAGTGTACTTGTTTAACAAAATTACTACCAAGTGTTTGTGCCACCGCAGAATACTTCGAGGTAAATACTATAAGTCTAATTCATGTCTAATGGTTTCTTCAGGGAAAGTTATTGTGTACAAAATTCATCTAAATCTTGAGAAAACTGTGAGTTAGTTATTTACATCAATTTCCACTTATCTGCTTCAATATTCTCAAAAACTGCCCTAACAGATTTTTGCATTTTCTTTCTTTTGCCCCCTCACTTTTCAGCCCCAATCGCCGCCATTGAGGGTATTTTAGTATAATTGCAATGAAATTTTTCCAATATATCCAGAAAGGAGAGTAGTTTCTCTGCAGGTTGGCTATTTTTAAGTTTATCAATTCACGATAACTCGAATATTTCTATAACTCAAAGTTTTTATCAAGTCCAGACCCTTTTGCCTTCAATTCCATGCTAATTGTTCTCAATACCTCGAAGTTAATTTCCCATAACTTGAAGTTTTTTCAAAGATGACTCGTAATTTATTTCGAAAGAACGAAGAAAAGGAAGAAAGAAACAAATGACTATGAGAGAAAAATTAATTCACCTTCACTTGCAATTCCTGCACAATAGGCCTTTAAAGCAAGATGAGCACCTGTTGAGCCAATATGCGATAAAGGAGTTACACGTTAGCTTGTTTTTTTTTTTTTTTTTTTTTTTTTTTTTTTTTTTTTGTACTGTACAGTTTACACTTTGACATGCTCCTGGACTACGAATTTGCTTTAAAGCAGTCAAGTTGTCAAGTCAACTGATTGTACCTTTATTCAAAGGCTGGCCTAAGTTAAGATGCGTTCCCCTTCATTCTTTAGTTCGATCATTTGCTGAGAAGCTCCTGAGAGACAGACTGAGTTTCCTTTGCTATTAAAAATGTCTTAGCAAGTACTCTGTCAACGATATTAAAAGAGATAGAGAAACTTCTAAAGCGGTAGAATCAATTAATTTGAATTTGAAACAAATGAAGATGTGCACCTTTCCTGAAGTAGAATCAGCTCTATTCAACTGGTTCCAGCAGTATCGAAACTAAAACCATGCTTTTGATTTTTTTCTCTCAACATTTTTGATTAAACTGTGCATATAAAAACTTATAAGTTCTGTAATTTTGTTTGTTATGTGTACATATTGATTGAAATATACGATGGTTTTTAACACTAAAATGTTGAAAACCGAAACTAGCGGTAAGTCAAACTTCCGATAAGTCAAAGTTTTCCGTCGGTCCCTTTCGATTCGAGTTATTGCGATTTGACTGTTTTCATAAATTAAACTAATAATATTGCAAATGCAAATATCCATGTAAAAGAGGGAAATAGATAAAAGTATATATTTCAAAGGGTTGAATGAACGTCACTGATTAAAAACGCCTGTTAAAAGATATTACACCGTAATACCCTTCACTTTTCCACAATACGTCATTCAGTCTCAATTACATTGATAAACTGCCTACTTGAAGTTCATAAAAGAGTTTGATAAGATATATCATTAAGTCGTAGAGCTACTTGCAACCTCTGTTGACAAGCCTGGAGAATTTAGTAGATACCGGTTGAAATTCGTACACCAAATATAGTTCATACCAATTCCGTAGATAACTTCTGACTGGTTGAATTCAGTATTTCTGTTTTTCAAGGTTATCTTATCAGAGCCGAAAAGAACAATAAGTTGTCTACTTTCAATCTCTGAGAAATCATGTCCCAGTCCCACCAACACGTGTGTAAAGTCTGCATGGATTCTATTACGTACTGAATGAAAGTTATAACTTGATTTTCAATGATACCAGAATGAACTCATTTGTATTTGTTAACATCAGTTGAAAAAGAGAGTCACATTTTTGAAAGTCTCCAGGGACGCAGCGAACTTGCATTTTTGGAAGGGCGGAGATTCTCAATTGCCGAATGGAACTACAGTGCTGGCAAATTATTAGACTAAGACTGTTTTAAATGCAAATTCTTTATTGATTACATAACTATAGACACATTAACGAACAGTGAAATAATTATCTAATATTTAGTATGCATTCCCTCGTTCTTGATGAGCATTTTAGGTCTTTTTGGCATACTTTTCACAAGGTTTACACCATTTCTTAACACTTTTTAAAAAAGGAGGTAAAAAATTGTTTATACTCACTATTATATATACTCACAATACACATACTCACTAATTACCTAAAACTAACTTTAAATATAACAGAACACACTTATAAAAAGAACTTGTAAACTCTTTAAGCTGATTGGGGTTATGTTCCAGGTAGGTAGATAAACAAAGAACATAAACAAAGCAGACAGTACTGCCACCTGCAAACATTTAATTATGCTAAAATAACTTAATAATCAGTGTACAGTATGTACTGTACTTTAATAGTGAAATAAATAGTATAGTTTAAATATAATATTTTAGTACAAATAGTGTACAAAAAAAAAAAAAAAAAAAACTCTTTAGGCTAACAATTTGGCCAGCACTGTACAAATTTTGCCGAGTGGAACTCGAAATTTCTCCGAATGATAATTTTGTCGAATCGTCAGACAGAATTTTCCGATGAAGGAAATTTTTGAAAGATCACAGTGACCTCCCCTGACCTCATATCGGAGTGCCTCTGACTGTGTCCTTTTTTAGCCTACGTTCCCAATAAAAGTCAGAAAAAGCAGAAAAAAAAAAGCATGAAAGAAAGCTTAATGCATCTTAGATATATCGCTAGAAACAAATATAAGTCAAAAATAAATGAAATAATGAAATGAATATCGAAAAATTAAAAATTGGAAAGTAGGGTATTGAGATGAGGAAAACATGTCTGTTCGTCTCTGTCTGTCTCCCCTTAATAACTTTTGAATGAATAGTCGGATTGGAACCAACGTTTTTTTGTTCGAAAGATCTCGGTGAGAACACCTCATTCCCATATTTCACTTTTTGATTTGAACAATTTTTCTTTCAATTTTGAACAGTTCAAAAAACTTAACGTTAGCACCTACGGGGACTTTCAAGGCAAATATAAATCCCAAACCAGTGGCGTATATATGTTTTTATTTTGGAGGGGGCCCATATATCCAAGATTAGCTCCTCCGCCCTTATTTTGTTTTCTGTAATTTGGGGGGGGGGGGTGACAATAGCGCCCTAATCTTCTCAATTTTTTCTAGGTCGAGCAAGAACTTTATATAAGGTTGGTCATCGAGTGGAGAAACCAAATAATATTTTCAGGAAGGCACTCTCGAGAAATAATCGCTTCTGGTAGCGGGGGAAGGGGGGTGGTCTCCCTGGGAAATTTCTTGAAATTCTAGTCCTAAGAACGCAGCTTTTGACAGTCTCTGATGATGCTAAAAGGAGGAAAAATTCGGGGGCTTCTGCGGTTTTTAGAATCGAAATCTTAAAAACGCTATTATAGGCTGGATTTGTTAACTTTAGTGTAATGAAAAGAATGGGACTTTTTGAAGTTGCCCCCTATTGATTTTTGCCTTAAAAAATACAGCGAAATCCCTCACCCCTCCTCCCAATTTTTCGAAATTGATTTTCTAAAAACGTAGTTTCAGACTAATTTCGATGATGTTACGTGCAAGACGGTTCTGGGACAGCCCCCCAAAAACTGTTTTGAAATTAAAGTTCTAAAAAGCGAAGTTTTAAACAGATGTTCAGTAATACTAGGTGGAGGGATTTAAACACTCTCCACCTTAAATTTTCCAAAATTATAATTTTTTCCTTGTCAGATTTCATACGTCCGAAAGTTTTTCGTAACTGAAATCTTAAAAGAGCATCTGTGGACCATATTTGGTAACGTCAGGGGTTCGGCCATTTTTCAAAATTGAAGCTCCATTAAAGGCAATCTTAAACAATTTTCGATGCTTTCAGAAAGCAAGGCGTTTGGTAGTTGTCCCTTGGAAATTTTTCGACATTGTAACCCTGAAAACAAGGTTGGAGAAGCTCTTTAATGGTTTTATTGGGTGGGGGGGGGGGGTTCGAAGTGGTAGCATTTTGAAGACTTTCTTGTCTTAGACTGACTAGGAAAAAGGGGGGAAATGGGGGGGGGGGACTGAAAAGAATAGGAAGTGTTGAACGTGATCAATATTTTGAAAAATTTTATTTTAAGGTTCTTTTTAAAAGCAATTCAGATTTTTTCCCAACATTAGGCAATCTTTGGAAGTAAGAAGGAGTTCGAGAATCCTTCCTTGAAAGGTACAACGTAATTTCAGGTCATTTTATATAGACGTAAAGTGGTAAGGAACGGTTCTTGGGATCTTCCTCTGAAACTTTTCAAAATTGAAATCTTAAGGCACAATTGCAGATTATTTTTCATAGTAACCTCAGTGAAAGGATGTTGGTTCGGGGATCCTCCTCCAGAAATGTTTTGAAATTAATGCCCGAAAAACGCCTAAATAAATGTGTTTTTAGGACATCAATTTCCATTATTACTCCAACCGAACAACTGAAACTTATTTTAAATTTCTTTTAGGGAACGAGAGTTAAGGAGAGAATCATTTTGGAAAGAAAAAAAAAGGGGGGGGGGGTGAGGTGAATGAGAGGGGAACTTAAATTGCTGAGTAATTAGCTGCATCTGTTTTTATTATTATTTTTTTTTTTTAATTTAAAGATTTCTTTTTGAAAGAATTGAGATTTTTTCCTCCAACATTATTTGTTTTTCTCTTTGTTGAAATAACTTCGCTTACCCACGACCCGTTCTTTTCTGGAGAACGGATTACGGATCCTCCAACCCCTTCTGAACATCATATCCTGGTGCCATCTATAGCAGGGTTCCCAAACTTTAGCAATTCACGGCACCCTTTGAAGAATTAGAATTTTCTCACGGCATCCTTATAGTCTAGTTTTATATACATACGTATTATTGTTACCATGGACGCTTGGCGGCACCCCTCACCTCCTACCTGCGGCTCCCAGTTCGAAAATCTCTGCTCAAACGCATTATAATTATTATTATCACTATCATATTTATTTATTCATTTTTGTAGCTAAAAGTTTGGAAATTATTTGTGAACAACTAAAACCAAAAATAACAACCCTTATTTAAGTTTATTTTCCAAATTTTGGAGGGGGCCCGGGCTCCCTCAGCCCCTCCCTTATGTACGCCCTTGTCCCAAACTTAAAGGCGAATTTTCTTCAGTCAAACTTTGTTACAAAAACAAAATTTCAACGTTTTTACTTTAGATCAGTGTTTCTCAACATGGGACGCATGCCACACCAAGGGGGATGTTTCGTTTTTTATTTTCCTAGGGGGCAATCCAAGAATGACTTATTAACTGTTTTTGACTGTCACTGCCAGTTATTTTATTTTTTACATTACCAACATGTTTTTTTTTTTCCTTTTTATTCTTGCATGTAGTTTCAAAGCTTTTTAAAACCAAATGAATGTTTTAAGGTTGTGCTGCATGAACGGGGAGCTGCGTTCCACACCAAGGGAAACTCTCTGAGACACACATAATAAATTTATGTGTTATAAAAAGTATGTTTGTCAATAGTTTATAGACTTCAATTTTTCTCCCATAAAAGTTTAAATTAAACATTGATAATTTCTCACAATTTTTTTTTATTTAATTAATACAGTTTTTTAACGAATATTTCCCCTCTCAAAAATTTAATTTCGAGTCACCTTTGTCTAACACCAGCGCCCACGTAGGGGGGGGGGGGGTCATGGCGCAGACTGCGCCATTGAAATTTTTAGAAAGGGTTGTTTTGAGGGATATTTTTTTCCATTTTTTTGGGCGTTTGCTTTGGTGGTGGGGGGGGAGGATTTTATGATCTTTAGGGGGATGCTTTTTTGCTCAAAGGGGGGAGGGGCAACCCCTGACTAACGCTGACTGACACTGGCTCCCCACTCCAATCTCCGTAAGTCCTATAAGAAAAAATTCCACAGAGAACATGCGTCCCCTCAATTTTCGAAGGACAAAAAGTTATGTTTAAAATCTGATTCAAAACTATTTTTGCAAGTTGCGGTTGCAGGGTTCGATACAATCATTCGATCTTAACAAAACATTTAATGAAAAAAGTAGATATTTGTTAAAGGTTTTACTAGATGGCGCCACGAAAATTGTTAAAGGATCACCCATCTCCAT
>NC_072738.1:132934782-133166869 GCF_026930045.1 Uloborus diversus | reverse complement strand
AAAAAAAAATAGGATGAGCTGTTTTTTATTTGTTTTCAAAGAATGATTAGTGTAAAATATAATAAAAGTATTGCACTGAGTATGGCATGTCTTATTTTTAATTAGCATCGCATCATATACAAAAATTATTTGTCGAGAAAACATTCAGTATAGATTCCTTTTAGTAAATACTGCTTTTTGCTTTCCACCAAAAGGTTTTTTAAAAAAATTTAATAATAGTGAATTAAAAACGATTTCAGTAATGTAAGACTCGTTATTTTATTATTTTGAAAAACGAAATGGAATCTTACGTTAGATTGGGGGGGGGGGGGAGGTCAAAAATTGCCCAAAATCATCCTTACGTAATTATTGAATATGGTCCCTACGTACTGACCAGAAAATGCTAGATGAGCCAGGAATTAAAATAAGTGATTTGCATTGCACGTCATAAAGAAAAAACGAAAACTAAATTTAATATTACTATGTATTTGTGCTCTCCGCATTTACGCAGTGACGAAAGCATTTTCTAACAATATCTTTTAATTCACGCCATTCTTTTTCCCTATATAAAACAATATTATTCTTTATATGATATAATTAATAATCTAAAATTTATCTACTTTTGCAATTCACTACCTTCATACTTAACGTAGTAGTTAGTTTTAAAACTTATATATATTTTTAATATTAATATCAACCTCTGAAGTTAATTTCACGAAATTCGTACGATCCTCAAGTATATAAATAGCAATACTCTTAACCCTTAAAAGTTAAATTTCACAAAAGAAAGTAAAGAAACAATTAAAATTTATTTACAAAAGTCCTTGAGAAAGAAACTTGATCGTAGTCAATCCTAGTTGTATCTTTTCCAGAGGGACAGAATTTTTCAACCCTATTTTAAACAAAAGGAAATTTACTCGTAAAATGTATTTTAAATCTAATTAATTACAAAGCTATAAATAACCCAACTAGTTCAAGATGTTTATTCATTTTTATTTCGTGTTTTTAATTGTTTCCTACGCACTTTCGTAACTTTTCGGCACACAGACAAAACGATGTTTAACTTCCTGTGGTGTTGTAAGGACATCCGACAAAAGTTCATTTTTGGTCAAATCAAGGACTTTTTAAATATCTTTTTATTAGTGTTTTTTTTTCATCAGTAAGCTCACGTCTTTTGTATCGAAAAAGAAGGGAATTCTTATGAAAATGAGAAGGCACACTTCTGCCAATTTTATTGCGATTTGTGCTTTTTACGTTGGTTTGGATTTGTAGTCATTCCATTTGAAATTACTTTTTTATTTTTCATGGCCAGTTTTTTGGAACAAGCTGTCGAAGTTCATCGGAAATTTCAACCAATCATATAAAAGTGCAGAAAAACCAGGGGTACCCATTACTCCAAGAACGATGGTGCACCCCCATCTGGAGTAGTCCCCTCAAAACGAGTCACCGAAAAAACAAGAAAAAACCTCTTAACCCCCCCTAAAAATTTCAGTGACAGTCTCAATTTTAAGGGCACCCCCGCTCCCCCCAACCTAACCCCTCTAAGACTCCCTTAAAACGGAAGTGTGTGTCCACTCCTGCTACTCTGCCATTTAGGTTAAATCTTATTGGTATTATATTGCTTTTACACCGCTTTGCGAAAGTTTTTTTTAATGAAGTAATATTTGAAATGAAATAATTTTGTTTTCTAAAAATATTTTGTTTAGGTGTACTTGCCTCTATAAATGTAAATTTCCAAAAGTTTCAAAAGATTTTTTATCAAAAAATACGATTTAAATTTTTTTTTTCATTGAATTTTTTGTCAGTGTCTCTGTTGTTGAGTTTTATCGAAAAATTCTTCATCCATTTACAACACTTGATTTTCAAAATTGCGTTTTAATTTTTCTGTTCATTTCCAATTCTTTTATTAATCAGTTATAATAATTTGCTTCAAATTAAAAGCAAATAAATTGATAACAATTAATTATTTAAACTTTTTCATTATTATTCGATGAGATTTAACGCTGCTGTAACCTTCACTTTTTACCATTAGAATTCCAAGAAAAAAGTTTGAAAAACAGGTTTTAATAAATGACTGATTGCCTAGTCTCTTTTTAATTTGGAGCTCTTTTTCAAAAAGCCCATCAACTGAAGCTAGAAATAGTCTTCTTTTGACGTCACTAAGAGTAATCTTTCTTTATTTCTCTCATTGCTATAAATGTTTTAATACCAAATCGATTTATAATTCCTTGAGAACTCATTTTTACTATCGCTAGAAATGATAACGAATATGATACCCTTCTATTTCGTGTTAACATTCATTTTAATGCTTAAATTCTTTCATTTAGGTCTCTGCTGAAAAAAAGTTTCTGTTGACGTCAGCAGGCGTATTAAAAGAAAAAAATTCCTATTGCGAAAAATTTGATGTTTTTTTTTTTTTTTTTTTTTTTTTTTTTTTTTTTTTTTTTTTAACTTTTAAAAAAACGCGTTTAATTTTGGAGAAATAGACTGCAGACGAAAGTTTTGCAATAGTTTTCCAACGGAAGAGCTACGAAATAGCTTACTCGTAAAAACAATTATGTAAAGTACGCAAGGAAGGAGACTTGAAGAAAGGAGTTTCACAACTAAGAAGAAAAACGCATTAAAAGCTTCCGATCAGAGAAAGCTCTGAATTCTTAAAATTGAGTAAAAGCTGAGAAATAGAGTAGCTCAGAGATTCGGAACCATTTTGCTCTGGCAGACAGGCACCAGGTTCATGGAAAAATTTGAGCAATCATCAAAGATTGTGCACTTGTTTGAGGTTTAAAAGAAATGTCCTTATTTATAAAAATGAAAATTGAATTTTTACGATATTTTTTACGTTAGTTTAGTGTTTACTTTTCATAAATTTTGTAAATTTTGTAACGCTCCTTGGTTTTGTGACACTATAATAAAAAGTACTCTGTGCAAAATTTGAACTCGATCGGTCAATAATACCACGTGCCCCAAGGACGTTGAACTTTAACACTTTTGATAATTTTCCCACAAATCTTCGATTTTTTACTTCAGACCCTGTACATAGTTTCTACTAGGTTTGCAAAATATTTTTACAGTGAGGTAGCACTAAAACTAATCTTTTTAAGTACTTCATATCATATAAAGATTTTACATTGAATGAGGATGAAATAGTGCAGAGGTTCCCAAACCTCAGACCTCCGCGGACCCCCTCCCGAAAACTTACGAATTTCTCGGACCTCCCCCCTCCCTTCTCCCCCCCCCCCCCGGTGTGATAAAAAAAATGATTTCGACACACTTAAATCTATTTTTTTAAATATATTTTTACTCTTTGTTTTCCTTTTAATTTATTTATTCATTGTTCTGTACATTTTTCTGAGCTCTTGTCTGGTTTTCATTTCTTACATTATTATTTTGAGTTATGGATAATAACAATTCTATTTGAAATTCAATCAGGAATATAAAAAAAATATTGGAAATATAATATTCCAGCTGAAAAAATGTACGTCAAGCATTTTTTGGAGTAGTCTTTTCCTATCTTCAAAGTTAATTCCTCCATCTAATACGTACAAAGCTATTAGTTCATCCCCTAAATACCATAAGTGATTTATGAATTTTCCAATCACAGCTTCGCTGCATGTTAGTCATCATTTTTACGCTGCTAGTTTTTTAAACACATTATATTATTTAAAGGAGCCTAGATTGGGTTGCTGCAAAAAACCATATCTTCATACAGCATTTAACTGTAAAACAGCATTTACGGGCTTTCTCTTCATGTAAGGTCAATTTAAATTGTTTTCTAAACTTATAAATTTTCAATGAATGAATTCCTTTTGCCATCCATCTGGCTCAGGGATAAGCTCCAGGTTGCCGAAAACATATTTCTGCAGGAGGGACTTCCCCGGAAATATTATTACAAGTTATGAAAATTCTCTGTAATCTTCCTCAATTCCGCTTTTTACGAATAATAATACGTCATCAACTTGGTCTCTTAGAATTTAAGTGGTATGCGTACATGATTGAAATGTTATAAGTTCTGAATGATGGAGATCTTTCCACAAAATTTTGAAGCGCTTAGATAATGGAATATTGGGTCTAGAACTAAGAAAGGCAAGAACTTCTTTAAAGACACATCTGCAGTACGATTTCAAGTGCGTGATGATGGCAATCCAAATTTAATATATCACCGTTCAGTTTTTGCTCTAAAAAATTGCATACACAATTTATACGGCCGCTATTGCCAGCCGTTGTATCAAACACTACAGCTTAAACAGTTAGCAATAAAGAGCAATCATCTAAGATATCATATACAATTGAAGAAATATCTCAGGAATTCCGAGTAGCTGCTCAACATTGGGACCTGAAGTTATCACGGTAAGCCTATCGGAATTTTTTTTTCCTTCAGTTACATACTAATGTAGCTTTGTATCCCAGTGAACAACTAAAAAATCTAAATTTAAATTCATGAAATTTGATTTTACCTCTCGAAGATTTTCTCTTGCTCTTTTAAGGGATGTACGATTGATCACAAGGTCATTTTGATTTAAATTTTCTGCATGTACTGTACATAGGCTGTTCATAAATGAACAGCATATTTGTCCTTAATATGGCATTTGTTTAACAGTGATGAAAGGCGAGCAGATATCAATAGTTGTCAAGCTTTTTGTGTTGTGGTAGACCAGATATAGAAAAAAGGTTCAACAGGTTAGGATAGATACCCATTTCGGTTTCTAAATCTTGTGAATTGCAAGAAGAATTTGATGATAATGAAAGACTATGTACTAAAATGGAAGAAAATTAATTTAAAGTATAGAGTTTTACATTATTCCGATTTGGAATTTTTTTAAATTTATATTTTAGATATGAAAAAAACAGTATATTTTCATGTTAGAGCAATCAATGATTTTTCAAAATTTATATTTTAAGAATTAAAAACTTCATAAACATTTAAGTATATTTATAACTAAAGAACAGCGAAATAAAATATAATTGCCATTACTTGTATTTATAGCATTGAAACCTAGCGACCTTATTTGTCACTCCTATTACATACACAGGAAATTTTGTAAATCAGTAACCCTCAATGCCTGGAGGAGGTAATTTGTTGTTGTCAAATATCCTTCATGAATCATTCATTGAAGGCCTTTAGAATCCCTTGTGTCCATCTTAGGGGAAAGAAATGTTCCCCTGCTGCTTGGTTTGAAATGAACGCAGAATAACGGTATGTCTGATCCAAATCCATTGGTGTACATGTACCCTCTGTAACATGTAAAATTTTACAGAATGAAAGTGAGAGAATGGTCGGTCTGGAAGTAGCAACATCTATTGAGGTTCAAAATTATTTTAAATTTGAAACGTAAGAATATTGTTACGAGTCCGGTGCAGCTTCAGACTTTCTTTAAATGACGACACAGTTCCTGACAAAAACACAGGAAATTTATTTATAACTATGTACTAGAAATATTGTTAACAACTGCTAAATTAACTATAGCAATTAAGCAAATATCAATTAACAACGTAAACTAAACGGCTACAAACGTATTTACATCCAAAATACGCAAAAATACAGCGCAAAGGATAATACACCTTCCAGCGCAACGGCTGGAAACAAGCCTCACAGTTAGAAAGCAAACTGACTGACTCCTCCATTCACAAGACGCCCGGCGTTTTATACCCAGCAAAGAAATATCCAGAAAATCCTACAATGTTCTACCGATTTCTCATATTTTCTTTTCATTCGATTCATAAATCTTATAATAAGAAATGGGAGGACCGTATGTTAGGGGGTTGTATGTACATTACAAGAAAATATTTACAGGTTACGTTACTGAGATAATTTTAAATGAAAAATAATGGAATAAACGAAAAATTTTGCCAGGTTACAACAAGTTAATCATAAAAATAACTACTATTTACAGAATTTATAACAAAAATGAGAAAATCCACAATTTTTTCTTCGAAACTCAAAAAAGGAGGCCCTAGGAACACGGGTTAATATTCATGGATTGACTTAAAATTTTGCAAGGATCATTTATTTGTATAATGGAACAAATTGAGGGGGCGTCGCGCGTGGCGTAAAAATATCTACAACTTCAAAAATAAGGACCACCCTACTATACACACACACACACACACACACACCCTATATATATATATATATATTTATTTATTTATTTATTTATTTATTTATTTATAATTAAAAATACACACAAAAAGTTTCCGTCGCAATGAAATTCTTCACATTCTGCGGTAAAACTGTGGATTTGTGTAAGGTACACACACTAGCCATTCATATTTAAGATAACAATTACAATAATCCTATAACTGGGAGGTAGAGGGCACTAATTTGCATAAACAAAATTAGCCAGGAGGTAAGTTTAAAGTTTTTCTTTTCTGATGATTTGTGTTGCTTGTAGATGAAAAAGTTTTGAAAATTTTGAAGCTCTGGCAAAAAAAAAAAAAAAAAAAAAAGTTCTATTCTGGAAAATTAGAGAAAAAAAATGGATTTTTTTAAGAAATAAAATGTAGTTTAGTTGTGTTATAATTTCTTACAAATTTAAAATATCTAAATATTTTGAACTACATGCTGTCTTTATTATTTTTCCTTCTTAGAAATATGCATAAAACATTTACCATTAAAAAACATTTCTGTTTTCTTACTGCCAGCCTTTGATTTCTGAGTTCAAAACACCAAAAACTATCCAAATTGATCAACTCATCATTCGGCACTTAATTTTGAGTAGGGTGTGATTTTTATAAATTGTTAATTTATTTTTTTTTTTTCATTTTTTTAACAGTTTTTTTTTAAAGGATTCCTTCAAGTCAATGATTCTACTTCTAAGTACATGAATATTATGCACTAATATATTTTTTATCTGGACGGAAAACATTTTTAACGTTTCAAGCCATTCAAATACTAAACCCAATTTA
Organism: Uloborus diversus; assembly: GCF_026930045.1. Classification (NCBI taxonomy): domain Eukaryota; kingdom Metazoa; phylum Arthropoda; class Arachnida; order Araneae; family Uloboridae; genus Uloborus; species Uloborus diversus. The sequence continues at coordinate 133,159,987 of NC_072738.1, read as the reverse complement.
ATGTCACCGAGATGCTAGACAATGAGCGACTTGACTAATGAACATTGTCATATAATGCATATAATGAGTAAAATTTTGCGGTTGCATTTTCCCCTGTCAACAAACTTAAATTTTCGCAACTAAAACACCCGGTTCAGAAGCTTGACAGATGGGGCATTTTTAGTATTTCTTCAGTGTCAAATGACATACATAGGACAGACCCGACGTTCTCTTTAATTCCGTATTAAGGAACATGAAAATTATGTCAAGAAACAAGATTTAAAACGTTCCTCGATTGCACAACACTGTTGGTCTTTCAATCATATTTTCGATTTTTCTTTTTTCGGAAAATTTCTGGGTGTTCTTCGATTTATGATTTAGATTTTTGGGAATCCTATTACATTTGGAAAAATTCTGCTTCAGTAGTTAATGATTTGTCGAGATCTCCCTCTTTCCCTGGTGTTTGGAAATCTTATCTTTAAAACTTTTTTCTGTTTGTAACGTTTTTTCCGCACTATAGGCGTCGTTGCTGTTCTGTGATGCAGTGTTTCCGGTTTCCATGTCTATTTACTTTGCTTCCTTCCAAGCAATTTTCGTTCTTTTGTCGTTCGATCTACTTTGTGTGGGCTTTTCGTTCTTCTATTTATACACTGATGAAGGAGCATGCATTTGATAGCCCCGAAACAGCTGTTTGCTGAGTTTTTAACTCTATTTTAATACTTTATTTGTACTTTATACACGTTGTCGTCGTTTTACTCATTCCATTAGTACAAAGTTTTCGACTGCTTTTTTGCAATTGTCATATTGATTATAACAATAGGGCAAGATTATTAAATAAACCCACTCCTCACTTGAGTTCTTTTTAATTAATTTATAAATAAAATCATAACTTCATAACATATAAGTTTTACTGAAGAACTCAGAAACTATTTCTGTGTGAATTTCAAAACAGTTGCTGATTTGTTCTGAAAGCCATGACACAGTTGAGATAAAAATTGATACTACATGCCGTTTCCATTTAAAATCATGGTTTTTCCAAGAAACTACCTTATGATTTCTTTCATTTTGCATTTTTTATAGGCTGAAAAAGAAATCTTTTATTTCTCAAATAGGTTCCTGGATCAAAATGACTCTTTTAGGTGCGCCTACACATTAAGTTAATTATTGATTCCATCAAAGAAGAATTAGTGGACGAATCGCGATAATACGGTCCCTTGAATTCGAAACCAGTGAGTTAAATGTTGTCGTCTTCACTAAATCATGTTATTGATAAAATTATGTCCTCTGTATACATTTTGTTTTGTTGAGAAAAGTAGCGTATGAACACAGAGAAATTGAAGTACCTTACAGCTTGCACTATCAAAGTTAGTGCTTTCATGTGAGATACTGAATATAAAAAAAATATTAGTCAAAAAAAGAAAGAAAAAGCATCGGAATATAAATATTACAAATTTTTGAATGCATGATTTTTTTTTTTCCAATTTCAAAATTTTCCCCATTTTCCGAGTAAAAATAAACTGTTGAAAAAAAAAAAAATTTATTAAAAATTTCCTGTTTTTTCCCGATTGTTCCCATTTCTAGTACTACCGGAGTGTCAGTTATGGGCTTAGGGCTTATGAAATGAATAATTGTTTGTTAAAATTTTAACACTTGATACCTCTGGAGTTGAGTTAAGGTGGTGCTTAAATTCCGATTTTGAAAAAAAAAAAATGCACAGTATCCTTTACCTGCCAGGTATAGAATTGCTTATACTTACATTTATGTATTAGGCTGAAATATATATTAGGCGATATAAGTATATATCGATAAAGCATTATTTAAAATCTTGAAATTAATTTATGTAACAGTTTTTTAATGCTTAGTGAAGTTTTTGAAGAAAGAAAGTGCGAGAAATTTTTACCTGCCTGCGGGTCAAAACAGTAGGAGGAAAGGAACATTGAAATAGCTGATGTCGCTATGATGTGCAATAGCCAAGCTTATGCTTTTGGGGCAGACTACTCTGCTCTTTTTATTTTCAACTCTCCTTATTCCAGTTTTTTCCCTCGGAAGAAAAAGAATGTTGCCACAAAACAATATGTCCGGTAATATACATCATTCAATGAGTTTTTGGAAAATAATGTAGGGGAATGTGAGGCAAAGTGAAATAGTTAAGATGACTCTGCTTTTTCAAAGTGAACAAATTGGGAATCTGTTCCGAAAGTTACAAAAAGAATTAAAGAAAGAACATCGTATTGAAAAATAAAATAAAATTAAATTAAGACATTATTTTGAAATTTTGGCAGTACGTAAATTTGTGCTTTCAAAAAAAGTGGACATTTTTAACCTTTTTTTTTCCATGAGGCAAAGTGAAAAATAAAATATTTTTCTAATGAAAATTTCGCTACTCTATTGTAAAAAGCATTTTTGATCAAATGCATGAGTAAATAAAGTTAATTAAATGAGTTAATTAAGTAGTGAATGAATTAGAAAATAAGTGTATCAATGAATAGATAAATAAATGAATTGTTAAATGAAGCAATGTATATGAATTAATTGATAAATGAATATCTAAGTGAAAAAGTTAATGATTGGATGAGTAAACGAAATAAACTATTTCACTTTCCATAATTCACTTTACCCCAAGTGCACTTGATTAATTGTACAAAATATTTAGAATACAAATAAGTTTAATATTAACTATTGAACCAAATATTAGTAGATCTCAATTAATATTTGAAATATTAAAAACAAGAACTTAATCAGTTGAAAATAGCAAAAATAATTTTGGACTTGCAGCAAAATATTACAGTTTGAGTATCAGTTTTTGAAAATTGCTTGTATTATCATATGTTTTGGTTTTCAGAGGTATTTTTTTTACTAGACTGGAACAAGGGCGCCCATATGCAAAATTGTAAGGGGGAGCTCAGATATTTTCCCCATGGGTTAGGAGAGTATTTTCTCCATGGAAACCGATTTCAGGACAGATTAGAGTCAATAAAATATTTCATTTGTAATAACTTATTCATTAATGGCTGGAGAATAAATGCTTTCACATTTTTACAAAGAAAAAAGTACCAAAAGCAAGGAAGTTCTAATTTCAAAGGGGGGGGGGGGCTTGAGCCCCCCCTTGCCCCCCTATATGGGCGCCGTTGGACTGGAATAGAATTTATGTGTTACTACATAGTTAAAATATTATCAGATAGGTGGCGCTAAAAGCAGAGTAAATATTTCACCATTTCACTTTGCCCTGCTACTTCCCTTTGCCCCAAATTCCCCTATTTTTATTATGCAACCACACACACACACAGTCAGACGCACACACACACAAAAGAATTATTTAGTTTTCTCAATTAATTTAATGCAAAAGTAAAATAATTAACATGCGCAAAATTAGGTAACCAAGGAAGCAGTGTATTCCTTTTGATTCTCAGAAACATAGTTTCGTATGCATGACTCTATTTGTAACCATTAAAGAGTTCCTGTTAACGTTTATACTTTCTCTTTCTCTCTTCTATTTACTAATTGCAGTTCTAAATTTAGAGTTAACGATGAAAATTTACGAAAAGAGAAAATTTTCCTTTCAGCTCGCGTGACAAATTACAGCGAATTATTGAAAGGTAATGAAAATGCTTAGTGAAAATAATGCCAATTCAGGCAGCTCATTGTTCGGCGTAAACCGGCGAAATATCCCACCTGGACAAATAAATGTCCCGTGACCCAAAATGCAGCTCGGATTGACGTCATAGCGAGACTTTTCGGGGTCACAGACGATTTTCTCTAGGTCACACATAACGCCCGTCTGGGCCCAGTGCGACGTTACTGTTCGCGCAATAATTGCCTCACCATTGTTGCTTACCTGCAAAATATGAGAATAAATTAGTGGTTCCTGAATTGTCTTCCGTGAAAACTTGGTGTTCTGGGGAAATACAAAGCGAGGATTATCATACTAAATGTATCAGTTTTTCGCAAAACTGGAACATTAAGTAGGGGACCTTCGGACACATTACATATTTTTAATTTTTGACGTCAATTATTTAAATCATATTAAAAATCTAAAAGTCACATTAGAATATCCCAACATATTTCTCTGCAATATATTTTTTAAAATTCAGACTGTTTGAAAATAATATATTGTCAGCCATTTAAAGTATGAGATCCAAACTGTCCCAAGGTATAACTTCCTGTTGTGCTTTGGGACACTCTTCATGATTCAGGAAACAGCCATATACTGTCTGACCACGGATTGTATGGAAAGACAACATCCGTTTTGCTGCCGGAAATTAACGAATCTGTTATTTTTTTTAGCGATGCCAGCTTTTGCAGAAGCAGAGTCTCATTCAAATGAGTGGAATAAGCGCATCAAATTTTTACTTTCCCCCCTTATTCATATAGATTCGTCTTATCTGGACGGTTGAAAATTCCATGCAATCCGTGGTTGGACAGTACTTGAACCAATTTTGCACCAAAAAGTAAAATATATATTGTTTTCATGGTAATGAATCAAATTGTGAATAATGAATGATGAATCACAAATAATGAATTAATGACTAAGCATTAAACGTGTCTAAAACACTACATTAGGTTAGAACATTTTTCCATGTTCCTAATATATCTTAATTATTAAGAACCATACATATGTTGCACCTTGGGAAGTGTCCTAAGGTACAATATGTTTGGCTGTCCCGAGGTACGATCATCACGTGGTTTAAGAAAAACCAAAACGGTGGTCAAGTTAGATGCACTATATCATTTTTTACTTAAAACCAAAATATGTACAGTACTTCTCTTTTATAACAAAATTTATTTGGTTAGTTTTACTAATACAAAGACAGAAAATAAAATAAAAACAAATAAAATATTTATTTTGGAGTCATGAAATTTTCTTTCTCTCACGAAATCATCAGTTTAACTTTTCTGATGCTGATTGTTACTATGACAACATTTAGTGGTGAAGGTTACTATTAGAGGTTACAGAAAATATGGCTGCTAAAAATTGATTCTTAGAAATATGCAGTGTCCCAAGGTACAAGCGTCCCAAAAAACAACACCCTCCCCTAATATTAGTTTTGGAATTATTTCAGTTTGTTAAGAAAATTCACAATTCAATTCAATTTTTTTCAATCGAGGGATTTAACAAAAATGAAGTTCACATCTTTACTAATAATAAAGCTGAAAGTCTCTCTGTCCGGAGGATGTCTGGATGTCTGGATGTCTGTAGGATGTCTGTGACGCGCATAGCGCCTAAACCGTTCGGCCGATTTTTATGAAATTTGGCACAAAGTTAGTATGTAGCATTGGGGTGTGCACCTCGAAGCGATTTTTGGAAAATTCGATGTGGTTCTTTTTGTATTCCAATTTTAAGAAAAAAATATCATAAGATGGACGAGTGTATTACGAAATTATCATAACGTGGAACCGTAACATGGGCACAAGCCAATTGGCGAGATACGAAATTATCATAACGTGGAACCGTAAGATGGGTACAAGCCAACTGGCGAGAAAATTCACCATACATTATTTGTAAATATACAGGCGAACCAAAAGACCTTTTGATTTTTCTATTACGGGCAAAACCGTGCGGGTATCACTAGTAGAATATAAAAGAAATTGATTAGAAACACATCAATACATTTTGCCCTGTCTATATTTGAAACTCCCTGATTGGATGGATGGGAGCAAAGTAGGGTTGCGGAGTCCGAGGAAAAATAACCGACTCTAACTCCTTTTTGCCAAAATCAGTCCGACTCCAACTCCGCAAGCACCGGCACATTTGCGGACTTTGAGAGAAAATGACACAATCCGACTCTTGAAATTTTAAACTTTCGACGCCCGACTCCGACCCCTTTACCCCAAAATCAGCCCAACTCCGACTCTTCGACTCCGAGTCCGACTCCGCAGCGCTGGAGTAAAGGCTGTAACATCAGCCTGACTAGCTCCCATCACTCCGAAAGGGACCATATTTAGGGAAAGTTTATTTTAGTCACTGAAGGTAATAAAAAATTTTAAATAATCTTCCATAAGAACACATAAACATAATGCAAATATTTTTTTAAATATGTAATTGATACCACCTGTATTATCCCTTTTAATTATTGTATGAAATCTTTTTGAAAAAAATATTTATTCTTTTGAATTTATTTTTAATTGCTTTGCCCCATGCAAGAACACCATAGTAAAATTTGAATAGATCAGGAGTTTACAAAGTTGGTGCCGCGAATCGAAAAGTTTGCGAACATACGGAATAGGTAAAAAATATATATAAAGTATACAAAACAAAAACATAAAATTTGCAAAACGAATGCCTATATAAGTTTTATAAAATTTTAAGTCGCTAAGTTAAATGAAATAGTTCCCCTAGAAAATCTTCACGCTATTGTCTGAGAAGGAAAAACACGATGAAACATTTGATTCAACATTATGATTCTGTGAAAAAAAAATAGTGTTCCAAAGTTTTATTAGTGCATTAGAACTTCGTTAATCCGAATCACTGTAATCCGGATGCCACTAAAGTATGGTAAATTCTGTGTAAATCCGTATGCAATATGCTTCTTGTTGAGTGAGAATTAAAAAAAAAAACATTTTATTGTTTTGGTTTTGATGATGGATTTAGGTCCACCTGTATCTCAAAATTATATAGATTGCAAAGTTTTCATCATCATCATCATCATCATCATCTTCATGGATTAGGCTTTTAGCCTGTTCTGGCTTCCTGGTCTGTTCACCGCTTTATATAGTCCAGTTGCATACTTAAGGAAAAAGACCCTCCTTGGGAAATTTCGTGAGGAAATTGTGAGACCAATTCTAATACATTCCTTATGATCTATATAACTATGTCTCACCGGGTGTTTTGCTTGAACTTGTGTCAGATGGCCTGTGTGACGTCATTAATCCAAGATGGCGGCTGCACTAGATATTGATGAAAATCTTCCGATTTTAACTGATTTTAGGGGCATATTATGATGTTTTTTCAACTTATCTTACATATTTAATTTTTTAATACTATTATATTTCAAATTTGAAAACTAATTGCCAATTTAAAATAAGTTATTCATTTAGTTTTTTTTTCTTTCTTTTTTTTTAAATGCAAATTTTTAGTAACCAATAACGGTTAAAAAATATTTTGGAAAGCTTGTCGATAAAATCAAATTTATTATTCCAAAAAAACTGCAAAATAATTTGCATACACGCGTTTCGGGGTTATAAGACAAATTTTTTTTTTTCAATGCAGAAACAAATTACAGCTTCCGTTACTTAATATTAGATATAATGATAATTTTATTTATATACTCAAGTAATGAATGATTGATTTCATTATTTAAACTCTGATTTTGATTCAAAATATAGATTTAAAGGTAAACAGTTTTTACTTAAAGATCTTCATCTGAAGCGTTATCAATATCGCTTTGTTGGCTATGATTTTCACATAAGTCCTCATTATCTTCAGACACAAAGTTCAGTGCGTGAAATATTTTGAGATTTGCATTTACATGAAACAATGCATTTTCCCTTTACGCAGCTGCATCGAACCAGTTTAAAAATGGACTCAGAAGCACAAAAAAGTGTACACATAACTGAAACATAGAAGTTGTCTTTCTCTTCCCATCCGAAGTCTGACGGTGATGTTAAATTCGGGTGCTGCTGAGATCAGCAAGATGCCGTTCCAATACCTGATAATGCGCTCTTAAAATGTAAGGGGACAAAGATGCTCTTGCAGGAGGCAAATTTTCATTTTGAGTCTCCTGCTTGGAAATGAACCAAAGAAATTCTCCAATATCAGAAATCTTTGTCAGCGGCAAATATACAGAACAAATAAAGCCTTCTTTCAATAACAATTTTATCATTTGTAACGAATTCTTCAGTTGACCCCCAGATGAGTCAGAGCGTCGAGAGTATCTTTGTCAGCCATCTTATAAATTTTCCAAAAAGAAGGTTTTCCCTTCTAAGCAAGTGAGCTTGTTATATTACTTCCTAACAGAGCATAGAGTCATAACATTCCTCTTGTTTTATCTAGTCCTAATGCGATCATAATGCTGGTCATTCTTCGGTTGCTACCTACCCCAGTCAAAGATGTGCATGGACAGTGAAATGATTTTAACCAGAACAATGCTAGCAAAAATAGTCATATCGGTGTCAGGCGAATATATATGAGTACTGGTTGCTCTTTCTCTTAGAAGCATGAAGATAGTCCAGTACTATTTTAACACCCGCCTTTCAATGACTGCTTTGCAGTACAGTCACATCAACTTTTAATGATTTAGCTTCATTTCTCCAGCTTACGATTAGGTTTTTTTTCAATGCTGCTTGCGTATATTAACGCTTTATTTACCTGATAAGCTATTAAGTTATCCTTTGTTTTTACATGAGAAAGTAGGGTCTTCATGTGTACGTTTTTAATATTAGTACAATAGGTTATTTTGAACTCAGTGGCTGTTAATGTACTTCTTTTTTCCACATGGCAGATTGGCAGATTTTAGCGAGTTTCAATGTATGTGTCAAACACAAAGTGTGTTTCATCATAATTTAAAAGAATTTCCTTGATTTTATTATTAAATTCTGCAGCTAAATCATTACATGTTTTCACTTGCTTTTTTTTCTTCTGTGATTGCAGCTGCGCCATTCCATAAAGAACAGCAACATTGTATGATTCTGTGTTCATTTGCTTCGATATGCTTGAGTCTTTCATGGGGTTCGGCAAAGAATCTTCGATGCTGCTGTCTACTTTTTCTAAGCCACATTCTTATAAAACCTTCATTAACTTTGATTTGTTTTATGACAATTTTATCTACCCATCCAGATTAAACGTAGACTGTGGAACAGCCTAAAATTCATATGCTGTTTTTAAATCAATATCTGCTCGACTCCTTGATACAACTAGCAGAAGTTTAAATAATGATCGGCTTTAAACTGTAGAACAGTGTCAGCTATATTTGTTGCAACTTTCTTCGTGCTATTTTTACGTAGATTTAGCTTTTCTTTTTTCATTGTGGCCCAGAAATTCGTGTTTTCAGTTTTAATTCTCAATTAGTTTTAATTGCCTTAAATGCATCTGTTTGTATGGCTTCATTATGTTCAGACTTTGTTGTGTTAATAAGTTCACTTCCTTCATATATTATAGGGCTTGTTGATACTCTGATGGCACTATATATACATTGCACATCTTCATGTATAGTCGCTTTCCTCTTGAACCTGTCAAATGATAATGTTTACTCTTTAACGCTAAACTATTTTTTTTTTCCTATTGAGTTATGTATTTACTATTCCACCAATTACTTTCATACTCTTTTTCTCTTCCTCCAAAGCTTCGTCTGACTCTAAAGTACAAAACGGTACAAAAGACTTTTTAACAGCCCAATTGCCTTCCATGAATTCATTCCGAAGATTTTGTTGCTTTACTTTAAGACGCTTCATATTAGTCAAGTACCATGATATCACACTTGCATAATTTGTTAAATTCAAAGCAAAGAAATGGGGAACGGAACCTTCGAATGAAGAAATGTGTAATTCCCAATTTCCTGATCTAACAGACCGTATAAAAGTAACATGGTATCCATCATATGCATGTATAACAAAGCAAGTTTAAATGTTGGTCTTCCAATTGATTCTGTGTCTTCAAATCTTTCATTTTTTCATGTATTTTAGAATCTAGTAATACTGCACTATATTCGAGGAAAGTTCTTTTGTTTCATCATACTTTTTTTTCTTAAAAGCAATTTTTGCACCCTTCTTCGCATTGAAATTTCATTTCTTCATTGTGTATATAAAAAGCATCGAGGTAAAATTTAAATAGTGCAACCCTTAATGTAGAATGTGCTTCTGTAGCCCGTCTAACACACTTTCCTGCAAGAATTTTTGACACTTCAGATTCACTGTATAATTCAGTCAAATTGTCGTCAAGACCTGTACAAGTTTTTGTTTGACAGGGCAAGTTTTAAAACTGGTTTTTATAATCCAATATCCAATATCAATCCCTGTTGATAAATTTTCCCCTAAAATATGTTTAGTTACATGTACCAGTTTCTGCATGAACGTAAGCTACGTTGATGAAATGAAACGAGCGTTCTAAAAAATGCAAGAAAAGCTCCTAAGGCATAATTATACAGGTTATAAGGAATTCTGTTAAACGATTATACAGTTGAAGCTTGTTAAAACGAACTCAAATGGACTTTAAAAGTGAATTTGTCTCTACTGTAGCTCGTTTTATTTGAAAAAAATTGTTTAAGTGTAAATACAGTAGGACGGGGATCGCAAATATAGTTCGCTTTAGCAGTAATTCGTTATAAGCGTGTCTGAATTAACGAGGTTCGATTGTACTAATGTTTAATGATTTTATCCTGAAAATTAACAGTATTTTTTAACTGCAAAAACTCAGCCGAGGTACTTTTAAACTAGCTTATTCTGAATGCCAAACTCAAAAATGAAGACTTTAGAAATTTTTTTTTAAATGAGTTAACAAACAAATAAATTAAGTATTTTACTTTCAACTTATAATAAGAAAAGTAATAGAATATTAATCAAGCAAATTCACCAGAAAATTATCACAAAATACCCAAAAATTGAGTCATAACTGCAAAAACTCGTTACAGCCGCCATCTTGGATTGATGACGTCATACAGGCCGTCTGACACAAATTCAAGCAAAACACCCGGTGAGGCATAGTTACACAGGCCATAAGGAACATAATAGAATTGGTCTCACAATTTCCTCACGAAATTTCCCACGGAATGTAGTATGCCCCCCTACTAATAGGTCGACCGCAGTCTCGTTTGCCTTTGGGTTGATAGTAGTAGAAGGCTCTTGGTAGTCTTCCACGCGGAATTCTTCGTCGTGGTCTCTCTATTTGATACGATAATCAGTAATTTTTCCGTTAAGGCTGTAGATCTGTAATTCTTTTCGCGTATATCTTCGCTCTTTGTCTAGGATGGTGCAATGTTTGACCGCTCGGAGAAATCGCATCTCCGCCGTCTGAATTCTGTTTGTTGTCTGGGAGTTGATGGTCCATGTTTCTCCGAGTCATACACTGTAAAAAAATTCCGAAACGTTACTGAGTATTTCCGTGTAACGTTTCGGGATTTCAATGGTTTTTATTCATTTCCTGGAAAAATCAAGTATCCTTGTCAAAAAGTTTCCTGAATTGCTACAAGTCACACGAAATCAGACTTCTCACTGTTGAAAAAAAAATTGTTTAGCTCCCAGTTTAAAGAATAACTGAGCGTATTTATAAAGTGTATCCGCTTTAGTTTATTGCGGCCTGTCCAGACTGATAAGGCGTCCAAAGGGCGCAAATCAGTCTATGGACTATATAGCTTAGCAAGAATTGCAGGGTAAAATTCTTGATTCTTACTTTCAATTCCTTCTTAGCTTTGGCCTTGTTTGTAATACTGCGTTTGGAGCTTTTCTCGAAACACAGTAAGAAGGTGCCAAATTCTATTCTAGTATACCCACCTAAGTTTAGTCAAAGATTCCAGAGACACGACTGGCTGTAAACGGGAAGATTTCTGAATAGTTCAGGCTTCCAGGATAATTTCAGGAATGTTACTGAATTTTAGCGGAAAATGTTCCTGGTTTTTGTAAGATATGTTACTGGAAGAAATTGGGCACATCAGCTGCCCATTATTTTCCAGGAACGTTTCCGAATCGTTTTTACAGTGTAGAGCAGTGTTGGCACTGCCGTAACCCTATAGAACTTCATCTGAGTTTCTCTTCCTGTCTTTCCTTTTAAGGTTCTCATCAGCGTACCACAGGTATGTTGGAATTTATACACTTTGTTCTGGATATCAGAATCGTGTTGGTATGAAATGTTGCATCCAAGGTAATTGAAATTATTGACCTGTTCCAATAATATGGTTGTTGAGGACGATTTTAGTTCTTACCGGCTCCTTTCCCAGGGATGTCATCGATTTGGTTTTCTGCATCGAGATCTTCATATTGTAGTCTTGACAAATTTTTTGGATAGTGTGTAAAGGGATCGTTGTAAGTCATCTTCATTCGGTTGTATAATGATCAAATCGTCAGCAAACAGTATTACAGTTGTCATGTTGAGTGGAATACCAGTCTTGACCAATGCTTTCCAAGTGCGTAAAACATCGTCAATATAGATGTTACAATAGGTTGGTGATAGACATAGGCGTGCGCAGGGCTTCAGAAATGGGGGTACCACTGTACCAGGAAGTTGAAATTGTGCTTGGAAAAGCTCCCATGCTTGCTCACTTAAGGGAAATTTTCAAATATTGTGAGTAAAAAAAGCGTTTTTAAAACGTATGAGGAAAGAAATTAATGAACCTAAAAATATAAAATTTTAGCCACTTTCGTATTAACTTCATTTCTATGTGCTAATGGGGGTACCACGGTACCCCTGGTGACCCCCGTGTGCACGCCTATGGCCACAACCCTGAAGCACGCCCTGGTCGTTTTCTATTTTCATTGCGTCAATTTTTATTTTTGTGCTTTGATAGAGGGATTGACATGCTTGTATTAGGTGTAGGCAAAGTTTTACATATGTAAAAATCTAGAGTAGCTAGAATTTTCTTCTGGAGGAGGGAGGTTAGATAACAACAAACCCAGAATTTTCTTCAGGGATACAAGGTATCAAAATAAACCAAAACTTTTCTCGAGGGCGGAGGATATTGTCATGACAAACCAGAATTTGTTTCTGGCCTAGTAAGGGGAGGGGGAAGGGTTCACGAACAGTTTTCTCCTAAAATATTAAAATACTAGGGCACACAATATGGCTTAAAAGCAGGGTTTTTTGGGAGGTTTAGCGGCGAACCCCTATTATCACTGCAACCCTGATGTACGGGAGAGCCTTTGTATTTTAAACTTTTAAGGAATTAATGCAATGTTTGTGATTACTCTGTGTTTTTTTAAAATGAATGTTTTCTTTCGTTTTCTTAACGCGTTGGTAACTTTTGTACGCAGAGGTGCCCCAATGGGAGGACACTGTAGGTCCCTATGACCTCCCAAAAAATTTCACCATTCGAAACATATTGTTTCACAACTAGGCAAAATTTTGAGACAGCATCGCTATATTGCTTTTTTTTTAAAAAAATTTTTTAATGATGTCTACTGTCGATTCTATTTCGAAGAAAGTATGTATGCTCATATTTTATCAGTCGGAAAACTTCAGAGTTTCATTTTTGCAATTAAAAATTTCTCCCTCCCAAAAATTTTAGTTCGGGTTGCCCTTGTTTCAAGTGGGTGATTTTCAAATGCATTGACACATTAGGTATGACAAAATTCGAAAATTGTTGTTTTTATAAACTAAAACTTTCCTAGGTATAAGTTTCTTACAATTTATAGCTTTTTAACCAGGTGATTATTTGTGTGTTAATTTGCTTATATTTTAGAAATTTCAAAAACTTCTTGGCAAGTCACCGTTTTTCTCATGAGTGTTAGCTTCATAAAACAGTCTGTAATTTCTGTTCTGAAAATAAATAATCTAAGAAATATTGATTGAACTATTTTAAATACTCAGTAATAAGCCAAAATGGAGTAAATATCTTTTTGTTTAAGAACTTTTAAGTGTTTGTATAACTGTTTTTCTCATGAGTGTTACTTTGTTTCCTAAATAAAGGGTAAAGTTTACAATAAAATCATACTAAATTAAGCATTAAATGTTTTCATTGCAATTACACTGCAATTACATCAATAGCTAAAAAATTTCAATATTGAAACCAGTTTTTAAAGATTAAAGAAGAAGTTTATTGATACAAATGCTGAATTTTAGCTATAGTAACACTCATGAGAGAGGGACTCATGAAATAATTTATTGTAGAGTTTTGACTGTAATTCCTCGAAAATATGTAGTTATTTGAGTATCATATCTTAAAAATTAGAGTTTTTCCTAAACAACGCACACAAATTTAATTTCTGCAAACATAAGCTTTGTGTCAGTGTTCATTCTTCAATTTTTAATAAATGTGAATTTATTATATATATATGTGTAAAAAAATATATCTCTTTGATAAAGGTATGAGTTAAAAGTAGTTCAATATGTATAACTATGGATCTAGAGTTAAAGGTAGTACAATATCTATAACTATGGATCTACTGCTTATTTGAGTCTCTTTTATTGTGAGTGTTACTCCCTTCTCATGAATGTTACCTGTTAAAAGTAACACTCATGAGCGGTAACACTTATGAGGTTTATAGGAGAATTCGTCGCTGGAATGAATTCTATTGGTGTTTTCGAAAATTTAATTCGGTCTCTTGTTTCCTTAACAAAAAAAAAAACATTACTGCCTAATTGTATATTTCTATACTTAAAAAATATTACAGAATAAATGGGTAATACTCATGAGAGATGATTAAAATGCTCTTCAGATTGAGCTGTTCATTTCAATATACAACATATAAGGAATAAATATATCCATTTTTAGATACACATTCTAAGAAGAAACAAATATGACTTCCATAACACTGTTGCTAACTACGATAAAGAAATATTTTGCATATAAAAAATATTCAGTTACCTGGGGTAGCACTTATAAGTTGCACTTAAGTACACAAGCTGCATTGAAATTTTAAAATGTTAGATGAGCAGTTCAGTAAAATCAATTTCATCTGTGTTTAACTAACAAACATTACTTCTTTCATTAATGCACAAAAAGTAAAAAAAGCTGCTTAAAATCGTACGAAAAAGATAAAGTATCAGAACTATAGAGAGTCAGGACAAGTAAATTTCCATTGCTAACTAAAGTTAGTAATGGAGAAGGCTTATTAATTTACAACCATGAAAAAAGGCACTGAAAGCAATGCATTTAATGTAAAAACTGCTTCAATACATGCTTATGCGATGTCAAAAAAAAAAAAAAAAAAAAAATTATAATAATAATTTTATCAACAATAATTTGAACGGAAAAAGTCAGGACACTAAACTGTCAATCGTTTTGAAAATCACCCATGAAACACAATTGAAGGTTGACCATAATTATCGAACAGTGAATATAGATCCTTCTTTGCTTTGAAAGATTAGTTTCAGCCAGTGTACCAAAATCATCTGAAAAAGAAGATGCGGTTTTAAAATTACCTTGACATACTGCTTTTCAAACAGTCATTACATTGTGCTTCTTTTATTAAAATATATGTTTTCTTCCCTAATAAACTGATCTCCGTTTTGCTGATTTTGTTTAAAAAAAAAGCTTATTCTAGAATCGCTTTAGATTTTTGTATTATTTCAGAACATTTGCCGGCGCAAATTTGAAAAGTAGAACACACCCCATCTGCTTCATGATTAATCTGTAGTAACAGCTGTCGGAAGTGTATGTGGAAATCTGTTTTATTACCTAAAGCTGGCAATAAATGGGTGCTTAGCTCGTTCAATGAAATATGGTGTCAAAATGATGGAGAACTGCATCTGCGGAAAGTCAGACGATGCACTCAATCAAAAAAAAAAAAAAAAAAAGCTTACATTCTAAGTTATTTTTTGAAGAAAAGTTATAATTATCTCTAAGGTAGAGGTGAGTCAAAAGTTGGCCAGACTTGGATGATTTTTTATAATTTTCGAGCTAGATATACTCGGCGGAAATTTGTGCGGAATTTTACTCTTATCTGCAACACATATCAAGTACAATTTTTTGTTAGATACAAATTTAACAACGGTGTGTTAAACCTAACCTGGCCGAATTGTGAAGGCTACGCACATCCTAAGCACAACAGCAGCGAAGTCGGAGGGAAAATGACCGACTCTGACTCCTGAAATTTTGGAAGGGAGGGATGAATAATTTTCGCATTCCAATTTAAATATCCTGTAATTTAATTATTCTTTGTAGTGTCATGTGAATTTCAGCTGCGAGAATTATTTTTTAATATTTCATTCAGTTTTACGCGCTTTCTAAACTATATGTTTTTATTCTATACACTTTCATACTGCAGTTCTGAAATAATGTTTATTTATTGTCCATAAATGTAATCATCATAGTTTCTTGAAAAAGGTATGATGCTTAAAAAAAATTTAATTTGAAAAAAAAATTATTTCCGCTGATTAATCGGCAAAATTTCGCCGATTATAAATAATCGGCAAAGTGACCGATTATAGTCGATTAACTGATACTGCTGATTAATTGGTGCATCCCTAGTTCCTAAAAATTTGACAGAAATGAACAAAAAAAAAAAAAAAATCGCGAACATGTGAAGTATTCTTGGACATGGGATGGACTTGAGGACATGGGATGGACTTCAATACCGTTTAGATGTAGTTCGAGCAACAAACTGTGCAAACCTTGAACTATGGTATGGAAAGGCATTGCTTTCTGTTTATTAAAATGATTAAACGCCGCACATGACATTTTTTTTCTTACTGTGTCGGTTACCGTTAAACATAATACTGTCCGACATTTTAACGCGAAACCTTATTCGAATTTGCTCATGCGTCAGGTCTCTTCTGACTTTATCAAAACAGGGGTGATAGCAAGAAGGAAGTAACGAGCAAGCAAAAACCGAATGCATCGGGAAAGTGTGCTTCCTTAAACCATCACCCCTTTTTCAATTGGAACCATTCGCAGCTACTAGTCGCGGAGTTCGAGAACAGACAGTATTTTTTTTTTCTCTCCTTCTTTCTACTTTTTTTTTTTTTTTGCTATGTTGTAAAATTTGTAAACCTGTGAAGAATTATGGCACAAACAATTGACAGTGAGACAGTTTGTTGTTTTGCTATAATTTTTTAAAATATGTCAAGGACTTTTCGAACACAATGTTTATTCTTACCTGGAGAAATTGGAACTTCTCCTCCTCAAAAGTGAAATCACTGCATAAAATGGCGACCGATCAAGGATCTCTTCAAGTTCAGCCATTTGCACTACAATACATGCCTTATAAGGCAGTACTGCCATTTTGTTGTCATAAAAATGTAATTCATTCTACTTTTGTGATGAACAACCTGAGGAACATTAGTCACTTTTGGCTCACTTAACTCATATGAAAAATTTGTCATTAAAATCTTATTCATGATTACAGTGCTGTCTGGGCAATTTGACAATTTCTCTATTTTAACTGCCCTACTCATATTTTACAGTATGTACAGTAGAGTGGAGTGAAAAAAAAAACGAATTTGAGAAATATATGCGGCCTATATGCGGAAAAGTTGCCTCTTACCAAGCCTATTTATCATACAAAATTTCAGCTAAACTAAATAATATCTTTAGCTGCCCATTTGACTTTGAATTTTAGGTGATTAGCGTGATTTTTCACCAAACTGGCGAAAATGGAATGATAAAATATAATTACCTCTCATTTGAAACTTTGTGTGTTTGAAATGAAACTCTTGATAAATAAATACTTAATATACAGTCAGCTGAATTGCCTAGGCGATTGCGAAATTTCTTTCAAACGCTTATTGAGCGCGCTAATCGCACATGCTCTACCAGATCACTTTCTTGTTGCGTTCACTGGTATCAACTGCGTTCTTTGTTCTAGTTGGTTGTCTCTCTCTCTTTTAAAGTAGTTCATTTAGTTTGAATTATTTCAAACCTATAAAATTATTACTTCAAATAACAATGAAGACGCTGTTTTTACATATAAACAACTTGAAAGTAGAAAAGCACAATTAAAAACAAAAAATTTTCTTCAGCATCGAAAATGAGAATTAAACTTCCAAATATACCATAGGATGGTGACTCCGATAGATTAGCATCAATTATTATCAATGCTGCTTTAAAAGATATATGAGTTTGGTAAAATCTCACCTTTAGTACTTAGTATGCTGTTCAGTTTCAGTCTCCTTATCCGAAGAAAGATATTTTTTCATTGTAAAGGCTCAAAGAAGGGCTTCATCTAGGCTAGTAAGATGACTTTTATGTTTAGATAATGGTGTCAGACTTAAAAGCCTTAATATGTATAGCCTAGGGCAAAGGAGAGTCAGGACATGATTCAGTTGCTTAAATTTATCAATATGAAAGATGTCAATGGGTTTTAAATTTTTGCATGGAAAGCTGGACAAGAGGTCATTGTTTTAAGCTACTCAAATCTCAGGCTAATCTAGAAATTAGGAAAAATTATTACTTTAGTAGGGTTTTGGGCACTTAGAACAGTTTACCGGAAGCGGCTGTAGTGAATAAGGGGGTCAATAGCTTTTAGAGGGCCATTGATCTTCATTAGGGTCTATCTGACCTAAGACCAGCCAAGCTGGGCCCAGAGCCTGTTGCTGATCGTCACATTTGTATTTGAATAATTTCCAAAGAAGATTCCCCCTAAGAAGTCGAACATCGCAAAATCAGAAGAAAAAGAAGAATTGACTTGACCCATTGACTTGAAAAGAAAAATGAAGAATAACACTTTTCATGAGAATATTTTGTACTTTGACGGTTGAAGGGGCAATATTTTGATTCAAATTAAGGAATGAAAAAATAAAGCTAGAAAGACAATAGAAGACCAAGTTGTTTTACTCTCATAACTTAAATTAAAGTACGATATCCTTGTAGCTCTCATAACATTTAAATACGCATATTAACTTTTTTAAAGAAAACTATTGATATTTCTAAGTAACGCGCTGTACGTTAAGTGCAAAAAAGTGGAGTCCTAAGAAAAATTGAGATTTCTATTGGACGTTCTTTGCAATGGTTTATTTATGAATTTCGTACAAATGAACTACAATTAAGCCATTTACTGAAACATTTGAATAGAAATAACCGCTGGGCCAAAAGGGTATGTTTTAGAAATGGGGAAAAAACTAGAGTCCTTTGAAGATATGGCTGTAGTAAACTTTCAAAAAGTGGATGTATGTTTGGCAGATGTTGCCCTTGATGAACTTAGTACAGATCAATGGTATATCAACAAAATGTTGAATGGAATTTCAAGCGAAAATATTTCATTCTGCTCTTGTGAGGAAAGAATACAGAAATTGTAGAAAGTTAACGACATCAAGTAGAACTTTTCGGTTTCAAGGAAATGTCCATCAGAGAACGTGAAAATTTCAACAGAATATGTTGTTAGAGTATACTTTGTAATATTAAATCTAAATTATCACGTCGAATTAGAAGTCAATACTTGTATAATTTGCAGTATAATAAAATAGCCAAGAAAACATCCTATTGTCAATGCTGATCAACATTATGAAACGTACGAGAGAGATGGGCCTTCAACAGCTTTAAAAGGAAAAAATGGCTAAACTCGATAACTTGTTTAAGAATTCAAATTTCCTAAAAAAATTTCAATGCAAATAACTATTTGACTTTAATTGACTTGAGTTCAGTTTAGGGATGTGTCATGTGTCGTTCATGAACGAATGGGTAAAACAGAACGAACCCTTAAAATGAACGGATCCGTTTGTTCACCTAAAAAATGAACGACCGTTCTTTTGAACGGTGAGCAGTCTCATTGATACTGTAGAATAATTTTAAAACTCCCTAATATTTAGGTGGATCTTTTTTTTAATTAAGTTATCCAGTACTCCGGCTGATTTTCCAATATATTTGTTGTTGATTTTTTTTGTAATACATGATCTATTGGTAGTACTATATGGATGTATACAGTGCTATAGCTGGAAAAAATATTTGAAGAAACGCACCTCTATCTTTTGAGTAGATGTCATGGTTGACAGATGTTTGTTTTGAAGTCAAAAAAGGTCAGTTTCTACAACTTGTGCCAATTTTTATATAAAAAGCAGACGTTTTATGATTAAAATATTTGTGTTAAGTTTATGTACATTTAACGAACAAATATAATAAACATTTCTTTATGCTCGAGTTTGATAGTATAGCCTGTTTTATTTACTTTTTTCTTTTTTTATAGTTCTCTTTTATTTATTTCGTGATTTACATTTTTTTTTAAATGTAATCCAAAGTTCACATTCAAAATTGTTTAATTTGATTTTCACCCGTGACTTTGCTACACTTGGATATATGATATTTCAATCTAAAATTAGTGCACTATTTCACGTAAGTTCAATTTTGCAAATTTTCTGACGACACATACAGTTTACTTCTTTATACAGTAAAATTTAATAACCTAATTTTGTGACATGCTGAAATGAAACCTGAGATTTTTGAAATGGAAAACATATCTTACCATCCGGCAACTGAGAAATATCTAGCAAAATGAACTACAATTGCTTTGTACATCCAAACCTGAACAAAGTTTTTTTATTTATTTCTCATCTGCACGTTTTCTTATTTTTAGATGATTTTAATTATTTATCAAAGAATATTATTTCAAAGAATATTACTGATCTAATGAAACATTTCGAATGTACGTGAGTATGTCGTGCAGAGAGATCACCTGCCACTTTTTTTAAATAAACGAAGTCGTTCAAATGAAATAGTTAAATGAACGACCCTCTGATGAACGGATCATTAAAAATAACGACATTTCCCATCTCTAGTTCAGTTGCACATATAAAAATTGACGCTGATATTCTTTACGATGCTACAGAAAAACCTTGACTTATAATTGCGTTTTTTCTTTTTTCCTTTCAAGTTGTTTATATGCAAAAACAGCGTCCTTATTTATATTTGAAGTAATAATTTTAATGGTTTGAAATAATTCATACTAAATGAACTACTTTAAAAGAGAGAGACAACCAACTAGAACAAAGAACGCAGTTGATACCAGTGAACGCAACAAGAAAGTGCGTGGTAGAGCATGTGCGAGTAGCGCGCTTAATGCACGTTTGGAAGAAATTTTGCAATCGCCTAGGTAATTCAGCTAACTATATATTAAGTATTTATTTAACAAGAGTTTCATTTCAAACACACAAAGTTTCAAATGAGAGGTAATTATATTTTATCATTCTATTTTCGCCAATTTGGTGAAAAATAAGGTTAATTACTTAAAATTCAAAGTCAAATGGGCAGCTAAAGATATTATTTGATTTAGCTGAAATTTTGTATAATAAATAGGCTTGGTAAGAGGCAACTTTTCCGCATATAGGCTTTATATATTTCTCTTTTTTTTTTTTTTTTTTTTCACTCCACACTAATGTACAACCTCGCTTCTGACGAGGGGACCGCGATATTTGCTCGTTATAACCGATTGCTCGTAAAGAACGAGTTCTTGAAAAAAAAAAATAATAATTCACACTTGATAGTGTTTATTTATGAGCTGTGCCATAGAAGTTGGTTAAATTGCTTTGATGTTTATTTTCTCTGTCTCATGTTATTGATTTTTGAGGTACTTTCATAGCCCAAAGAAAATCCTCAGTTCAAACTCTGGCTTCGAAAAAAGTTTAAAGTTTGTCTGCACATCAAAAGCCATTGATTATGATAAATTGATTCAGTTTGAAATCTTCTAATATGTCGTTTTTGTCGTTGCTTTCATTATTCTTTTCAACTGCTTAACTTGAAATCGTGCTTCAAATTCTCGGAAATAAGTATCGCGTAAGTGATGACATTGCCGTCAACAAAGATATAAATTTGAAATACTTCTCTGCTCCATAAATTTAAATAAAAAAAGGGAAGAGGGGCGTCTTCACTTACTTTCACGATTTATTACTCATCACCTAATTTTCAGTTGACTTCAGGATGATAAAATAATTTACCAAAAAAGGAATGGCTAACCTGGAAGATAACAGAAATTTTAGGAATCATAAAAAACATTTAAGTAAAAAATCACAGCGTCCAAAAGCACAAATTGTAGATTACTGCAGACACGTTTTTCGGCGTTACAAGGAACGCCTTTTTCAATGCAAAAGAAATGAACTTATGGATGAAAAGACATCCGACAACGCCTGGCTGCAAGTGGGCACTCGGTAAAAGCGAGTTCTACTCCCATGTATTATACCATGCAATTTTGATTTCTTCTTTGAATCCCAATTCTCGTTAAATCAGGGATCGGCAAGTTCCATTGTATTACTATATCTATTGGTATAAAATTTACAAAAAGCTTCTAGTCTTGCATAGCTATCAAAACATAAGCAACAATCATTTTCAAAACATAAACAATAATAATAATTAATCTTTTTCAAAGTGATTCTACCATCCAGGGTCACTTTGAACGAGGTGAAAAACGTGATGTAAAATAAATTGTTTTAATGAAAGTGGTGCATTTTTGAACCAGGAAAAAAAACTAAAAATTTAAACTCTCTTCATTTTGTTTTATTAGTCTCATCAAGTTTTACTAAATGTTGGAAGGTGAGTGATTTGGACAACTTCGAATAAGCATTCGAGAATAGCTTCCACCATACAATCAATTCGGAACTATACAATGAGCCTTCCAAGTTACATTATGTGTTTTTATTTCAATCCCTCACTTTAAATACTTAACAGTTCAGGCAGTCAAAGAAAAACCTCATACAATGGGTTACATTGCCCTGGTTGGTACATTGCTCCACGATTATTCCTCTTATTGGGTGAAATCGAAAGGGCATTCCTCTGATTACATTGCTCCAAGAGTATTGCACTTTACTAATTGTACGAAAACGAAAGTACGACGGGAAAACCGATCTTCAATGCAGTTCTTTTGCATCGTTTTCTTTCCTGTTCTTTTCTTCTTCTTCCTTTTTTTTTTTTGAGCAATCTCTATTGCAATTTTTGTTTGCATTTGACCGTCCTTGATGTTTGGTTCCTTTTTCAACCCCACCGCCCTCTGCAGGAGCAACTTCTCCGGTTCTGAGCAACGTGCCCCGGAATCCGCTTCTCCTGGTCGATGGCGTCCATGTCCTACACACACGCATATTCATACACATATACACTACACACAGGAGACGTTTCTAGAAACAATAAGACGAATGAGTAGGGTATTATCGCAACTCGTGATTGCGAAAAACATAATTTGAATTCGAAGTTTTAGAATTCAAATTAGAGTTAATTGGGGGAATCGGTTCACAGATGTTTATTTATGTATTTATTTATTTATTTTTTATTTATTTATTTTTTATTTATTTATTTTTTATTTATTTATTTATTTATTTTTTATTTATTTATTTATTTATTTATTTATTTATTTATTATTTATTTATTTATTTATTTATTTATTTATTTTTTTGAAGAATGGACTTTACTTTTTCACGAAAATGTGAAGAGAATTGCGTTATAAAGCACAATGTTAATAAACGAATTAGACGCAAGTGTTTCTGGGCTACGTAGAACCTCGTTTTCAAACGATAAAAGCTTCAGGGATGTAAGTCAGTCAAACGAAACTTGATAGTTTACACCTGTCTTGACTGAATTGTAACAATTCTACGATGAAGTTGTGTACGTAATTCACCAGAGATTTACTAAACGAGTTTAACTAAATCTTTAATCACGCAAACAAACCTCACGAGAGATCTTACACAAACAGGGCACATACACACATTTTGAACACAACTACAGCAAATAACTTAGAGCAGGAATTAATAAAGGGAGGGAGTAAGTCCAATCATGTGCTTAGCAAAAGCTGAGGCTAAGACCCCAAGTCAGGTGACTCAACAACGACGAATGGTTGACATGTTTTGCATGAAACTAGCGAAAGAAGCCTTTTTTCTTCCAATGCTTTGCTGTAACATCTATCACGTGACTTGGAACCTTTGCTTGACGATTGAAAGTCTTCACTTCCTCCATTTCATCTCTTTTCAATGACAAATAATATAAACTCCGCTTCCTTTCATACTGCGAAGCAGCACAACCGAATACGAATTGACATATTTCGCAACACCTCCGAAGCTCACGTCTTACTTAAATAGACCAGTTTCTTGTAACCACGAGTATACAATATTTCTTGAAAACTATGCTATAAATTTGATTCTTGTACATATTTGGTATTAAGGCTTCTTTCAATATTTCGTACCAAAATGGAGCCACCGAGAGAGCGGGGGTGTGGAGCTCGCCACCTCGCCACCCCCCAAAAGCACCTAGATTTGGTTTTAACACGCACTGTCGATTCCAATATGGGAATTCACAGTGATGACAGAACTTCTATGACCCCCCTCTGAAGGTAAATTCGGGCAGCGCTCGTGTGAGTGATACAACAGGAATTCAGAACCGCCTTCCATTGTATTTATGAAATCATTGTGCAGTTGAACAATTATTACACGAAAATGTTTCTTGGGAAATATCCTAAATTCGTTCCCCAATTTTGCACGAAAGCTTAGGAACTTCTACAAACTATACGAGTATGAAGCACCCCCTTTTTCCAGTCTTTTTACTCCCCCCCCCCCTAAGAAACTTATGATCATTTGTTAAGTGAATTGCTGACATTTTTCTACTATAACTTAATGAATAATGTTCAATTTACTTCCTTATTTGTGTTATAATAATTTTAGTGCTACTTAATTTTCCCAAAATGCGTTCATCTTTTGCCCCCCCCCCACCTTCAGTTGTTGCTGTAAATTTAAATCGCCTGAATTCTCGGGTTACTTAGAGACAAATAAGCACGTCTGAATTATATTCGAATTCTTTCTAAACCGCAAGTATCCTGTTTGCATACCATATGAAATGCGTCAGGCTGAATTGTATTTTTATTTCTGCAATGTTGATAACCTGTATCACCTTTTTTGGAGTGACAGTAAGCAAATACAGCAAGCAACGCAATGCTAAGGCCTATGCAAATCTACGGCCCGGATCTACGTACCAGCAGACCCTACTATGCGGATTTATAGATCTGGGCCTGTGTAAAGCTACAGCAAAATCAGTTTCATAGTTTATTTATTCTTTGGAATGAAGATTATATAGATTTTTGGAAGTGGGGGGTGCTTTTAGGGGTATTTTTCTACTTTTTGAGGGGAGAGAAATCTTGTTTTTGAAGGGATGCTCCGTAGTATTCAGAGGTCGCCATCGCTCTTGGGAGTGTGGACACGCTGAAAACCAATAGTTCTTGGGGATTTTTCAATAAACTTGCCGTCTTCTGCGGCTCGTGTTTTATTTTGTATAACTATTAGAGAAAAAATTGTAAATGAAATATTTTTAACTAAAAAACGTTTTAACATTTTTTTAAGAAAAATAGGTGCTGTGAGAAAAATTCTCACTCGCGCGAATTCTCAGGTTACTTATTTTGACCAGGGCTGTGGAGTCGGAGTCGGGGTAAAATATACGGGTTTGGAGTCGGGAATCGAAGATTTTTTATTCCAAGAGTCGGAGTCGGTCATTTTTCCTCAACGTCCGCAACTCTACCAGCGCTTGCGGAGTCGGAGTCGGACTGATTTTGGGACAAAGGAGTCTGAGTCGAACTCGAAGCCTCTGAAGTTCCCAAAGTCAGAGCCGGAGTCGAAGGCTCGAAAATTCCAGGAGTCGGAGTCGTTCATTGTCCCTCCGACTCCGCAACCCTGATTTTCGCGCGAGTTCTAAAGGGTTAATGCGTCTTAGACTCTACTTTGGGGGCCTCGTTCCTGAGGCAGGGGATGAAACATAGCACTTGTGTGGGCGTGCCATTGCTTTTGAGAAGGGGTACGCGAGATATAAAAATGAGAAGGGGGGGGGGGAGCATCCGGTAAGCAAAAATTATTCTATACTGCTATTTGCCCATTGCTGGTTACTTCTGTTCTTCTACCGATTGGAATGATGGATGATTTTTCATGTCGGAATGCTTTTAAAATTTCTTTCTATAGCTAATCAAGATGATTTTTTAAAAAAATTTAAAAGAAAAATTTGTGCTTTTTTCAACAAATTACTATTACACACCTAAAATAGAAACTGATTGCACTAATTTCTTGGATTACAAGCAAGCCTATAAGCCTAACATTGTTGCTTAGGGAAACAACGCGAAAACCTCGCGTGTATTTCCAGTCGGGTATTTCATGATCTCTTCTAGACACGTCTCCATTAACCATCTTTCGTTTTCGGTTCCAAAACGCTTCAGCTATAAGGTCTGGTAGCCGTGCGTGAACGCTGCAACCTTTGGAAGAAGTTGACCCCGGTATCTGAGTATTGACGTCAATGGACCACGTGATTTCATATCTCCGCCCCTAAAAGGGAGGCTACGAAATACGAAAAAAAAAAAGCCCCGAGATAGAACAGCATGCAAATGTGCAACCAGTTGAAATTCTAGTAGCTGTCTGTCAGAAATAACTGTATTTCATCAAAAAATTAAGTATTTACTGCAGAAAAGTCAAAAATGGTGAAGTGTTTAGGTGCAAATGCTTAAATTATGTAGAGAAGAGTTACGTTTTAATTCCACAGTTTACATTCCAATAGAATGTTATCACACAAAAACAAGCACGGCATTTGTAAATATATTCTTCTTTCTTTAAATATTTGTCCGGTTTAATTCCAGGGCCGTCGTTTAGGATGGGTCAGAAGGTTAATTGTTCCCCCTTTCCTCTTTTCGAGAGATGAATGCCTTTATATGTGTACGTGTGTCTTTATGTTTTCTTTGTTTCCTCTAATGTAATGAAACACATAGAATATTTTCCCTTTGTACCCCGCCCCCTCTTGAAAAATTTGAAGCGAAAGTTCCTCCGATTTTTTCCAGGCCCATCATTTTGAACTTTTTCAGGAGGGGAGTGGGAGGCGAAGGGCAATTTGCAAATTTTACGGAACACAACAGAAAACACCACACATTAACTTCTCATAGCCAGGGGGAACAATTGCCCCTCCTGATAGTCCGATCCACTTTTTAAAATATCAACATTATTTTCACAGTAATTTAATAAGAAGCATAAAATCCACACCACCTATTTGAATAATGTACACATATTTATTTCTAACTCGGAAATGAATTATTGGGAAAAATTTCATAGTTACACATTCTTAACAATTAGAAAGATAGTGAAATTGAGTTTTGCTACTTACACTAGCTCTATTGAATAAAATAAGCTAAAAACTCCATAAACATAAAATCAGAGCCTGATTACCGCAGGGACATGAGGGGCACAGGCCCCTCCTCTTAGACTTCAGGGGGCCCAATATCCCCTTAATTTATCATGCTAGTTAAAAATAATGATTTCACTCAGAATCCAGAGCACAATGATATCATTGATATTTTCGCAAATGCCAAGACAAGGAAAAAATCTCTTATTTGTTTATAAAAATTCCCCATAAAAATTTGATATCTTTGCAAATCCCAAAACCATTCGAAGTTTAGTCCGTATTTACTATTAAAAGTTATATCACAGATAGGTTTGATATTTATGGTTGACTGCAGCTGGCAAAGTTTAACCACATCTTATATAATTATCGTATACTATATATCTCCACTACTTTTTATATGTATGTACTATATTGTGATATGAGTTATCACCAAATTTAGCATGGTTGTATTAATACGTAAGTATCAAAATATTCTATAGCTTCATTTCATAGAATAAGCCCGAATGGAGGAGGCAGGGGGGAACCCACAAAATGAATTTCATGCGCAATGTCTTCAAAAATCTTAGAGGGGCCCTGAAATAGAAATGTGCCCCGCATCAAATATCAGAATGATCGGGCTCTGCATAAAATAACTTCTTTCTAGTTAGTTCATCAAAAACTGGTTGACGATTAATTGATGGAAAAGCGGACGACGAGGTGCTCATTGTCAAGACCCCTCGTCCTGGTTTTCCTCTTCCCATAAAACTTGTCAAAGTTATACCTATATTACTCTAATTCCGAGTCGCGCTCCCTGAAGAGACGAGCCCCTAGTTTCCGACAAGGCTGACATGGCCTCTGTCGGTCCTGCTCATTGTGTGCAAAACTAAATCTGTCTACGAATTTTATGTTTCTTTGATTTACCGTTTTCTCGGGACTCGCGCCATGCACCAGGGTTCGAAAATATCATGACATTTTTGAAAATATCGAAAAGATCCGATATTTTGATATAGATCGGATATTTTGACATATATCCAATATTTTCAATCAACACAAAATAAAGTCTTCAAAATAGTAAATGTATCCTCAAATCACTCTTTATTTCATTTCATTATTATTACAATGCGTAGACAATTAAGGATTCTCTAATTATTTATATCTAATATTTCATTTTACATTTTTGTCACTTTTAATGAAGTTGATTTACCATCAGCTGTTTAACTCATTTTTTTTTTCTGTTAGCTACTTTTACAGTTATATGAATCAGAAATGACATATATGCATTATTTGGTGCACATTCATAAGACATTTTCTTTTTTTTCTGACCAACATTTACTATTTAATTAGGCACTTTTAATATGATTTAAAATTGTTACATTACTAATAATAAAAATGAATATAAAATAAAAAAAGAAATATTATACTACTTTGCTGTATTAATGATGTATTAATACATCATAAAAATATAGTGCATAACTTTTTGGTTATTTTTAATAATAAATAAACAATATTACTGTGATAAGATAAATAAATACCTTTGTGCTGAATAGTAAAGTCAGAACAAACAACGTAAGTAGAAGCACAAATTTGTAAATTACCGCAGACACGTGTTTCGGCGTTACAGGGAACGCCTTTTTCAATGCAAAAAATAATGAGCTTATGGATGAAAAGACATCCGACAAAAGCCAAGAGCAGATAAGCATGCAAATAAACTTTCATTCTCTTCTCTTAAAGATCCTATTCACCCTCTTAATTGTTGTGGAATTTATAGAATTAATTGTAGTTGTAAACTTGCCTATATTGGACAGACTCGGCGTGCTTTAAAAATTCGCTTGAAAGAGCATCAAAATTATGTGAAAAAACAACAATTAAACAAGTCTAGTATTGCTCAACATTGTTGGGACTCGAATCACTCTTTTGATTTTAACTCTTATCAGATTATCCAAAAATGCCCCAATTCATCAGATCTTGACTTTTGGGAATCCTTTCATATTTTGAGGAACAGTTCTAACTTAGTTAACGATCTTAGTTCAGTTCCATATTTTTCTAACATTTGGCTCCCATATCTTTAATACCCCCCTTTTTTCCCACTCATTTTTATCTATCTTCCTTTGTTTATTTTTACCTTTTTGTCTTGATTGACACCCCCCCCCCCCCCAATTTTCTTCTATTTATCTTTATTTTTCCTTTTTTCGAATATTTTTTGTTTCTGTTTATTTTATTTCATGGTTTTCCATTCTGCTTTTCCTTTCTTGCGGTTCACGGTTACTGACAATTTCTTTTCTTTTTGTTTAAGCTTCGGCTTAATCCTTGTCCAATTGAATTCTTTCTTTCTGGGTT
Organism: Uloborus diversus; assembly: GCF_026930045.1. Taxonomy (NCBI): domain Eukaryota; kingdom Metazoa; phylum Arthropoda; class Arachnida; order Araneae; family Uloboridae; genus Uloborus; species Uloborus diversus. The sequence goes on along the minus strand of NC_072738.1, from coordinate 133,131,062 downwards.
CGTACCTAAGGGAAAGCTCCTGGCCTTTGCTTGCATTCCTATTGGTTCCTTATCGGTTTATAACTTTGTCATTGGTGTTTGGCTAATCCGCTGTTTTTATCTTTTAAGCTGCATGCTTATCTGCTCTTGGCTTTTGTCGGATGTCTTTTCATCCATAAGCTCATTATTTTTTGCATTGAAAAAGGCGTTCCCTGTAACGCCGAAACACGTGTCTGCGGTAATTTACAAATTTGTGCTTCTACTTACGTTGTTTGTTCTGACTTTAATATTACTGTGATTAATGTAATTTTTATATTGAAAATATAGTAGTTGAAAAAATAAATAACGAAAATATCAAAATATCATGATATTTTCAAAATAAATATTGGATATATATCGTTATCATGATATATATCAGTGAACCCCATTATATGTGTAGATGAAAAGAACAAAAACGCACAAGAGTAGAAGTAAAGAGTTCAAACGGCCGTATATTTTTCTGGAGAACAAATTATAGTAGAAAATTGGTAATGCTTCAATTATTTGTTTTGTTTAACGATATCAGCTTTAGGAAGTTTTTTTTGGGGGGGGGGGGAGGTGTTTAAACTTTACTTAAACTTTAATTGATTCAAGATTTTTTAAAGAACAAACGCTCATTTAACAGCCTTCAACTATCTATTTAGCATTATTTAGAACATTTGAATATTTGTTAGTATTACAACATTTACTAGCTTTAAAGTACATGCAACTTACTAATTTTTCTTTTCTTTTCTAGGTGAGTACTAACTTCAGATAAGGAATTTCTGTTGCAATTGAAGTGTTTTAACAATGTATGGTAAAGTGTGCATGTGCATTTTCCCACATTTTTGTCGCATAAAAGCTTCAAATTTCAGTTATACGATTTCTTCGCAAAGAAGTATTCTTTAACATTTTTTTTCAAGTGTCGATCTTAGTAGACTATAAATAAAGAAATTCGACTTCGAAAAAATAACATAACATTGAAAAGAAGTCCAGCTGAGCTACTGGAGTTCCCTTGCAAGTTAAATCCTGTGATGTATTAATATAAGAAGAACTTCAAATTAAGCGGAAATATCTGTATCAAAAACTAGAAGCGACATTCCATTGGATCTTATGCAAAATGAACTTTTCAGGAACAAGATAATTTGATCAAATTTTTGGGAAAATAATTTAAAATCTTTCATAAAACGTTTTTTAATTTTGCAAAAATAAAAAAATTCGGAGGAGAGAAAGTAAAATATTTCAAATTGTTTTATTAAGATTAGAGAGTTGAAGGCTAGGGGAATTAAAAGAAAGGAAAAGATATTTGCCGAAACATCTTTTTTAATGTATACACTTTACACTCTGTACTCTCGTCTTTTGAAAAGAGAACGAAAAAGTGTAAATTGAGCGTATTTTGTTTCTTTTTTCTAAATGTTTTGATATTTTTATATTTATTTATTTTTTTGTTCAAGCAAGGTTGTTCATTAAAACTTTAATCTAATCTTTGAAAAAGCCAAAGAACCAACGCATTCAGGACAGACATTTTGAGCTAGGTTCTTTTTAAGAGCCAAATTCGACAGCATGAAAAAAATGTTCATTAAAAACTATTAATAAATAAATAAATTCTACGGCATCTTAGCAGCTATTTTACGGAGTATTCGGCTTAAGAAAAATACATTTGAAATAATTTCAAAAAATATTGCATACGTGGCCGGATCTAGCAGTTCTGCCGCCCTAGGCGCTATGAACAAGTGCCGCCCCACCCCTCCCCATTGAATAACAATAATAACTATAAAAATATTTTATATATATATATATATATATATATATATATATATATATATATATATATATATTCGCACAAACAGTCAAAATACAAATGAAAAAAGCGAGAACATCAAAATGGAAAATGAAAAAGGTGAACCCAGGACCAACACTTTCTCAAGGGGGGGATTGGTCCTAAAGTTCACAAGGCCCTTTTGTATTTATTCTTTCAGTTTTTTAATGTCGTTGATTTTTTCAATTTCTTTGAATTTCTATTTTAAAATTGTCTTAAATTGTATCTCTTGTTTTATATGTGTAGATATGTGTATATATATATATATATATATATATATATATATATAATATAAATAATAGTAAACGGCTTAAAATGAAAGTGAGTTTCTAGTTTTTGATTATCCAAGCACTTTTTACACACTTGAAATTGAAGTAGTGCATCTTATGGCACTGAAACAGATATTAATATTTTCAAAAGACTTTTAAATCATGTACTTTGCCGCCTCCAAAATTAAATTGAATGTCTAGTCAAATACCGAACTTTTGCATATCCAAGCATTGGTACATACTTTTTTTTTAAGGCATTGAAGCAGTGAATCTTACGGTGCTGAAACAGAAATTTATTCAAAACAAAAATGTTTCACTTTCGAAATTTGCCGCCCCTAAAATCTGACGCCCTAGGTATCCGCCTAGGTCGCCTACCCCAAAAGCGGGTCCTGCATACGTGTAAAGTTTGCTCCATATTTCTTTCTTTCCGTCTTAAAGAACAATGTTAATCATTCATTAATTCTTATCACGTCAGATTCTAGAATGTTTTTAATGACACACATTTTATTCTAATATTTCTTTCAACGTCAAATCGCATAATCACGTGAAAAACAAAAGTGACATGTTAATTTACACTCAGACGATTTTTACTTACATTTTTAAAGCGAACTTTTACTCCTTAAAATTACACTTTTCTTCACTTCTGGTCAGTAAATAAAAGTAAGAAGAAAAACCAGTTTCTTCTCGCGCTTTGACGTCAATTGAAGTTCCGCAACGTTATTAATACGCCTTCCGGAATGTACATTTAATTCCATGTTAGACTTTTAAATGCCTCAGCTTTGCGTAGATGAGCTCTGAATAAAAATGGAAGGTTTTCAAACCAGTGATAATGCACTTAGAATTACGTAGCTTTTAGCACGGAGTCCGACATTTATAGAACAAAATGCCGAGTTAATTTTTGCAAAAAATTAAAATAAAATTTTCAATGCGTATGTGGCATCGTGAGGAAAAGATTGAAAAAGATTTTATGGCAACGATATTATTCGAAAGAACTTTTATGTTCCTTATTTGCGTAATAAAACATGTAATTAGGACGATGTTTTTGTACTTTTATTTGATACATACATAATTACAGATGACATAATAATGACGAATTGACGTCAGCCGTGGACATCTAGATTCAATTTTTTTTATTATGATTGAAGAATATTTGATGACTGGAAAATGAGTTAGAGTATAATTACATCTAGCGTTAAATTACTTCTTGCAAATTTTCATTCACGGTTGGAGCATAAAAAGGGCTTTTTGACTTAATAGCTTGGAAAATAATGCATGCAGATTTTTTTTCATTCATAAAATCTATATATAAGTTTATAAAATTGAAATTTTTTCTTACTATAAGTAAATTACTTACAACCTAAACTAAGCAGCATAAATGTAGTTTTTCTATGTTTGAAGAAGTAAAAGTTCATATTATGAGATTGAAATCATTGTTTGTACATATTTTGAGAAGAAAAAAAATAGTTATTTATGGAGGTTTTGAATAATTTATTGCCATATTTATACTGAAAGTTTTAGCCTTATTCAGTAACTTGAATTTGTCTAAAACTTTGCGTAGTTGAAAACAAAAATTTGTCCCTTAGTTAGAAAAAAATCCTCGAGAATGGGTTTTTGTTTTTTGTTTTTGTTTATTATGTCTAGTATGGTTGATGCTATGTTTAAAACAGATTTAAAGAATAAAATAATAGAAAGCACAACTGAAATAGATTTACTTTGAAATGCTTAAGTTAATAGTTTGAATACAGTCTTATGAATTTCTCTCAAAACTTTGCATAATTGAAAATCAAAATTGGGTTATAGTTTTAAGGGAAAAATATGAGAGAAATGTAGTTCTGTATGTGTTTTCAATGGCTTATCCTTGATTGTAGCATACTTGGAAAAATGTGTATGCTATATGTGAAATAAATGTTGAAATGTAAAAACATGTTCAGTTCAAACAGGTTTAATATCTTTTGCACAAATGTTAAGCAATATTTTCTAGTATATTGATTAATTTGGAACAATGTTGTCCAACCTACTGCCATTTGGCCCCCGAGGCTGACCTGTGTATCCCGTTGGTTTGTTCAATCTTTCAAAACGAAAATCACGATTTGTCTCCATATTACAAATTTGGAGACAAATACTTTTATATTGGTTTCTAAAACAAAGGTTCAAACTTCGCTTTAATGAAATAAGCATCCTGGATCGATAATAGCAACTCTTGGTTTGTAATTTTTTTCTTCTCCTTGTTATCTGGAACAATTTTAAAATGTTATTTGTTTTCTGGCTCGCGACAATCATTCTAATAGGAGGTATGACACTTGTGTAAAAAAGTTTGTGTACCGCTGATAACATAGAACATCACAAAGTTATGTTATGATTAAACCAGGGTTGAACAAAGTTGTTGATATTGACCCACTGGTGGTCTATGAAATGTCAAAGGGATCAACGAAGCTCTAGGGGTTGAAAGGTGGTCATTGAATATTTTGGGGGTCTATAGGGGTCGCTGAAGGTGTGGCAGTCCAAAAAGGAAGACATTTTCGATTTCGTTGAAGAGTTTTAATTTAAAATCAAAGTACTTCATGGAACTTAACTATTGGAAATTAAACATCATGTGTTGCAACTTGAATGACCCTAACGGCTGAGAATTAAATTCGTGAATAATTCGAAGATCTATCTTGATCTCTTGAACTTCTTATGAAATTAGTGTCATTTTTTAAATTCAAAAGTTTTGGATTGCAAAAATGTTTGTTACTCTCTTCAAATTCGACATTGCTTTTATGAATGAAAGCTTCCAGTTAAATTCGAGTCAAATCTTCATGAACAAAGGGGAAAAAAAAAAAAAAACTTGAAGAACCCGACCCGGTTTCGATGAGTGTCAATGGCAGGGGTGGACTGGCCCGCCGGCCATCGGCCAGTGGGCCGATGCGCCCTCAGGCCTGAATACCTTTTTTTATTACGTTTTTTTAATATATTATATTATTTTATTTTATTCTTTTTTGGTGCAACTTACTTATTATTATTATTATAATTTTTGTTTTTTTGTGCGCTAACAAACCTGTGTGACTTCACTTCGCTTTTTTTTCTTTTCTTTAAACCCGTAAAACTGTGTGCGATCGGTTTTTTTTTTTTTTTTCATTTTTCTTTCTTTCTTTTTTTATGCACTTTTTTTTTCTTTCACCTTTTGTTTTGTACCCTTTTTTTCCGCCCTTTGGAGGAAAAGGCTGATGCCCTCTTGCGGGACGTAGCCCGCCTCTGGTCAATGGTGTAGGTCAAACACATTCAAGAGCCCAAAGCATAAAAAAGGTTGACAAACCCTGGACTAAACTTAGCTTCATCGGCTTAAAAGTGCAGGATTGATTTTACTAAAAGCATGGCTTATGCTCATATCGTAGCTCACTGAAAAAAAAAGGGGAGAAACGGAAGAACTTTTAAGGAGGAAAAAATACATTCGTTCTCAATCAAAAGATGGCGCTTTGAGCTTTTTGGCGCTGATTTAAAATTTGAGACAAGGAAAATAATCCGTTGGAAGAAGGTGGATGCTTAAACCTGTCAGGTCCGTCATTTAACGAAGTCTGAAGGGGGCAATTGCTCCCCTCCCTTGACTTTGAAAAATGTATTTACATAGAGGTGGGCGTGGTTTTTGTTGTTCTGCAATAAAATTTGCTTTCAGAAAATACTCTTTACCCTCCCCCCTCCCATGAAAAAATACCAAATGACAGGCAGCGTTTCTTTCTCAAGTTTTCTCAAAAGAACCGATGAGATGGATGGAGAAACATGAAAATTCTACAGTGATTGCTCTCTCAGTTCTAGATAAAATTCGAATCTCCGGGTCTTTTTCGATTTGCTATTTGGTTTCACAAGGGTGCCCACTTGGAGGGGGGGGGGGGGGATCATGGCGCAGACTGGGCCATTGAAATTTTTAGGAGGGGGGAGTTTGAGGGGTATTTTTCTTATTGGGGGCTTTTGCTTTTAGGGGGAGGCAGGGTGTCCCTGATATTGAGGGTGTATGCCCTTGCCCTTAAGGGGGTGGGCACCCCTGGGTTTCAGGACACCCATGAAGATTCGAGAATTCTACCTCACCATTTTAATTTATTCATTTATTTTGAATTTATCTTTTCCTTAAACGAAAAAAAAAAAAAACTAAGTAAAGCAATGGCACAACTTTTTTCTTCCAAAAGAAATAATGCAGAGGATGTGTGTTTTGGAGAGAGGGGGAACGGTAAGTTTTCCTTTTTGTTTCGCTTGATTTACTCAAGCGAAACAAAAAGGAAAAATAAAGTATAAATCTTTCAAACTTGTGCTAAAAGCAAATATTACTCCTGTTCTAACTAGCTTAGAAGCTTCAAAGTAATTTCATTTAGCTTGAAAAGTTGAATCTGCATATACTCAAATCTGTTCACTCCCGACGATAATCTATCGTAGGCATCAAAGATTTTTGATCTGTTATACAGAAAATGATTTCATTACAACATATTTAACGCACAAAAAATTTTGAAAACCGTTTTCATCATTGTAAAGCACGTTTATTCGAAAAACTCATCTTCTCTCAATTTCATCAATGCTGTTAGTAGAGCTAAGTACGAATTTTTGATAGTACGAAAAATTTAGAATCTTACTAAATAATATTAAATTTTGTTTATTGTTTTTTAAAGTGTTAACTCCAAAGAAGTTATTTGCATGACTCGGGTGTATTGTTTTCAATTTTACTTTAGCTGTTTCTTAAACAAGACGTTAATTTATTAATCCCTTTACTTTTATATCGATATCTATATAATATCGATCATTATCTTTAATTTTTATTTACTAAATAAATATGTGATAACATGATTCGCATTATTTGTCTAGTCTAGTATTTCAAGCAAATAATGCTGTCATTGTATCAACCGCTTCAGGCATGACACCGGTTATAACTTTCTCTGATTAAGTTTTCTCCCATAAGCCAAAGCAAAGGCAGAACTACAAGCAATATACCAACAGCCCGGTTATGACATCCAGAGACTTTACACCCCAGAGACTCCTGTCACCTGTCACGGTTAGGACTCAAACGGTTTTGATGAGTCCCCAGACATCTATAGATTTTCAGAGACTGCAGTTTCATTTCTGTTATGAACTTAAGGAAAAAACTTACCAAAGTTTTTGCCATCATGTTTCTAGTTGAACCGCATCACTTGCGGACGCTCGCTGGTTTAACTACCAGTTTGATGGTAATCTAAGTTTCAGTGAGAGAACATCTGCCTCCAGCTCTGTTATTGAATATTACAGACTGATGAGTCCATATCAAGAACGAAACTGCAGTCTCCGGATGCCATAACCGGGTTGTTGGTATGTTGCTTGTAGTTTCTTTGATTGTTTTAAGTTGCCTCTAGGTATCTTTGCAGTACAAATGTTGCAAATAACATGAGCTCATTCCTATGTATAGCTAGATAACTATGAAATACAATGTAGTCAAAATACTGTCTCATAGAGTGATGTTGTTGAAAATGGTTCAACCATCCTGGAATCTCCCCTAAAAATGTCTGAATTTTTTTAAAAATATCGAAAAAAAAGAATATGTATTAAAAACGTGTGTGAAAATGTGACTCTGAAACTCTTATGAAAATTTTTCGCATCAAATAACACAGTTCATTGTTTTTTCTTTCGTTTTAAACATTTTTATGTAGCTTCATCAGCATTTGTGGCTTAATTATGCCGTATAATTGCATCCGGAATCTCAAAACAAAGGTTTTCTACAGTTCTTTTATGTACAGATTCTATTTCTTCGAATTCTTCAAAGGATACATAAACTAGGCTTTTTTTTTTTACCTATTCTTTTTCTTCTTGCAACTAAGCATCGTTAAATCTCGAAAGATACTTAAACATTTGCCATTTCTTTTCTCAATTCTTTAAGATTCATAACCATAAAATACCAAACAACCTCTTGTTACGGTAACAATGATATAAATTCAGGGTTATGACGTGTGAATGCAAGAAGAGCCCCGAAACCTGTATAAGATGTTTATTAATCAATGGTTGAACCATTTATACCAGAAATCAGTCAATCGCCAAACTCTAAAATTCCGAAAAAGCATTTTAAGCCTCCCACTAAGATTTTTTAACCGACTTCAAAAAAGGAGGTTATGATTTAGTATTGCGGCTTTTTATGTGTGTTTTCGAATTATTCCAACACTACTGGACCGCTTTGAATTTTTTTTTTTTTTTTTGTTCGGAAGGGTATACTTCCCAGATGGTCTCATTGTAATTTGGTCTGGATCTGATAAGGGGTCCCGGAGAAATCCAAGAAACTTTAAATTTCACACGTCATGGTCACGTGGTGTTGCTGTGATCGGTGTATTTTCACACCCAAGGTTTTGGCTTTCTCTTAAACGATATTTAATTCTCGCAGCACATGGATGATTAATTTTCTCAACGCTGCGCCGCATAATAATTTTTTATTATAGGTGTTACTAATGTATTTATTACTGCGTAGCAAGTAATAAATACATTAGTAGTAATTGTAGCAAAATATATTTAATTTACTGCGTATCAAAGCAGTAAATTAAATATATTTTGCTACTTTAATAGTTGAATCAATTACCTTAATATTTTATTTACTAATAAATAACTTTATTTAGGCACTAAAATATAAAGTTCTTTATTTGATATTCCAATTTTTAAATATATTTAGTTTTCTTTTGAGGGGAATTGAATACAGAACACCCCTCCCCCACGATTTAAATTATATTCTTTAATAATATACATTATAACTGGGTATGATTTCTGAAATTTGACCAATATTCTGGATTTACTATTTCACGATGCCGCCAGTTCAATTTGAAATTAGGGTTACATTAAATAGCAGTAACTGAGTAGGTTTAGTTTTAAAGACTAATTTCGCGTATAGTTAAATTACTGTTTAATTCAGGATTCGGTGGGTTGTCAGTTACGTTATGTAGTTGTTTATAGGAGGCCCCGACTTCAAAAGGTTATTGAAAATTAAGAGATCGTATATAATTAGTTAGGTATTTAAAATAATTCCTCGTATAGTAATTTAAGTAATTCAATGTTTATTTTATAATTCGGTGTTTAGTTTAGTTGATTTTGGTACTGGAATTGTAAAATAAATTTCATTTCTATGTTTGGGTAGGAAATAGAATGTAAGTGCAAGCAGTTATTTTTTGCTTTTTAGTTCCTGGGTATTTTTTGAAGGCGGTTTTTTTCAATTTAAAAGTAATTTATTTAGAAGGAATATAATATTTTAAACTGAAAGAGATAAATGGGTGAATATATGGTGCATGAATTTTTTGCGTTCCCCCAAAAAAAATTTCTGTTTAGTTTAACATCCATTACTTCACTAGTTGTCGTTATTTTTTTATTTGCATAGATTAAGGCCAGATTATGTTTGAACTTTTTTGAGTTTTATTTGCACTAGGGGAGAATATGCCTCCAGTGGGCTACGCTATTGGCTTTCAAATTGCCAGAGGAGTAACGCCATAGAAGTGACGAAATCACACATAATCTGTAAGAACAACATCACGCGTTCTTTTTACCAGAACTTAAACGTAATTCGAGAAGTCTTCACTCAAGAAACATTGCATTGTACAAACGTACATTTAGGTAACGATAAAATAAAAAAATATATACTTACCAGGCGAAATACTGAAACGACTGCCACAAGCACGCTTTATAGCAGTGCAAAGAGAATTGATGAAATATTATTTGAATTTTACTCAATAAGCATTTTTACAATTTTTTTTGATAAAATATGTTTTGATGTTTACTTATGCGTATGATAATGGTAAAATACATTATGCTAGGTTAGTTAAAAAAGGACGTTGAACGTGTTGTATAAAAAGTAGAAAAAAGGGAGGCCACGGAAGCATACATTTTAAACTATTTTCAGCTATAAATGCTAAAATAAAACAGTTATCGAGAATTGACTGTGGGTCACATAAAAGACAATATTCTTTATTAATAAAGCATACTATAACAATACTATAATTTATTTTACTTAAAAAAATTTTATGCGCCTTTGAAATTCAAATAGCGTATATTCCCCCCAGATACATATTTAAGTAACTATTTTTTAGTAAATGCATTTTAATCCCTATTGAATGTTTTAATACAAGTCATAAATGCTTTTCAAAGGTTAGGGACTTTGGCATTTGACGAGGTTTCTGAAATAAACGATTCATTTAGTGATTAAGTCCTCATAATATATATAAGCCTCATAATACATAATAGCCTTTACTCCCATCTACTCAATCAGGGATTCTCAAATAGACAGGGAGAAATATATTTCTGTTTGCAATTTCTTTTTATTTCATATGTGAAATGCTTATTTGTAAAAAAAATATATATATTTCCCTGATTGAAATAAAATGAATTGAATTAAATTGAATAATCTCTATTAATAATACAGCAAAAAAATTGGCTGACTGTCTGTTACGCGCGTAAGGTCAAGACTGTTTGGTTGATTTTCATGAAATTTGGCACAAAAATAGTTTGTAGCATGGGTTCGAACACCTCGAAGCGTTTTTTCGAAAATTCATTTTTTTTCCATTCCAGTTATAGCTTCATTTTACCCAAAATCTGGGGCAATAGCAACTCGCAATCCCCCTTCGAGGGCTATTCACGGCTTGAGAACAGCGTTATTGCGCGAGTTTGACCCAAATGCCCCAAGAACTCAAACTGCCTCATTTCATGTATACAATGACGCTGCGAGGGCTCTATATCTGTTAGAGGGGACCATACCCCGTACTAACCCATTTTTTTAATTCAATTTTGCAACCGCTGCTTCATATTTTCCTACTCCAACGAGTGTTGTTCATGATTATGCTTGTGTATTTTAAATGTTAGATAGTTATTTGTTTTGCATTGAATCAATGTATGTACATACCAAATTTCACTGAAATCGGTCAGTAGTTCTGGGGATAATTGACGAAATATGGAAATTCTCTTAATTTTGCACACTAGTGTAAACTGCAAAACAAAAATCTTACTCCTTCTTAGTAAAAATAAATTTAATTAAGACACGCATTACAATTAGAAATAAACGAAATTCGCACTCCCCACACTGCTCAAACTGCGGCTTGCATGTGGCACTTTTTAAGGTGAAACGTTGTAGCACCAGCAGCACCTCTTCAAGGATGCTGTTAAGCTCCCTATGGCAACCTCATTGCACCCTTAAAAGTGTCATTTGGCTCCGTATGGCACCCTTGGAGATGCCACAAGTTTCCATGTGGCACCCTTAAATGTGCCATAGGAAGCTAAATGGCATCCTTAAGGAGGTGCCGCTGATGCTACAACGTTTCACCTTAAAAGGTGCCATTTGGCTCCGTATGGCACCCTTGGGGATGCCACAGGTTTCCATGTGGCACCCTTAAATGGGCCATAGGGAGCTAAATGGCATCTTTAAGGAGGTGCCACAGATGCTACAACGTTTCACCTTGAAAGATTCCATATGCAACCTGCAGTTTTAACAGTGCATCTACTGAAAAAACAAAAATTTCCAATTATAATTACAGTTCCTTCGGAAAAAAAAAACATTTTTGACGTTTTTTCAGAGAAAAAATATTTAATTTTACTACTAAAATACTTACGGTCGCACAGTTGAAATATGATATAATTAAAACTTCAGAAATCTTCTAGAAGTGTTGTTTCTTTCTTCGGATTTAAATAATTTAAGACTTACAGCTTCAGTTTGTCTAGAAATTAATGTCGCCAAGCGCGTTAATATTTTAAACTAGAGTTCACTGACGAATTGGTGACTGATAAATTGTGAAGCTCGTGGGAACAGATACTTTATGAATGTACTTTTCCCTACCCAATCCAATTACGAGACTTAGTTATAGCTTATAACTCATTCCAAATCTTTTGTCCCGAGATTTGTTTTATTTAATTTCGCACGTGTTGAAACTGGTGCCCCTTCGAGATGTCATGAGTAAAGATATTACTTTCGAAACACTTGTCTCTTTCGTTTCTTATTTGAACATTAATGGACGCGCGTGTGTGCGAAAGGCGGGCTTTAATTTTTGTCAAAGATTACAATTTTTCCTGCAGCTTTTGTCTGTCACGCCGAGGAAATATCGTTAGGAAATTCGTGACATTCGAATGAATCGAAAAGCGACAAGATTGTATTCGTGCGACAAGGTCACGGTCGCAGTTTGTGCCCCTTTCTTTTACACATTTTGGTTGATAATCGCAATTACGGGGTAAAGAATGACTTCTCATTAGAACTAAACGGAGATCTTTGTGGGATATTTTATAATGAGGCAGATTCGGTCACTTTTTGAAATGATTCCGGTTAGAACCAGTGAAACACATGACTAGTTTAAGGTTGAGTAAACGTGATTATATTTGCTTTGTCTGTGACCTTTTCGGTCATCTACCGTAGGAGGGTCAGGGTTGGCGGTTAAAGCATTTTGTTGCGCGAACATATAAACCAGTGTTTCTTAAATTGTGCTCCGTGAACCCAGGGGATTCGTGGAGAGGTTCCACGAAACTCATTCTTTATTTTCCTTTCTTTTTAGAAAACTTTAAAAAAGTAAAAAACACAAACTTAATTTTTAAACTTTAAAGTTTTGTTTGTGTGTACAAAATTTTGTTTTCAAAGTTGCTTTCAGATTTATTTTTTGTTAATTTTTGAAATTACGTTTTGACACTAAAAATTATTATTTGAAATAATTTTCACTTTGACTGTAAATAAAACATTTCGAGAATTTTGCTTCAAACTATAATACTTACAAAAAAAAAAAAAAAAAAAAAAACAGGGGTTCCACGAAAAAAACTGGTCATTTAAAAGGGTTCCCCTCATTGAAAAAATTGAGAAACGCTGATAGAGACCATGCAGGGACGCCCAGAAGTTGAATTTTTGGGAGGGCGGAAACTCAATTCGCCTAATGATGATAATTTTGCCAAATCGTCAGACAAAATTTGCCGAATGGTGAAAATTCTGCCGAATCATCAGACAAAATTTGCCGAATGATGATAATCCTGTGGAATCGTCAGGCAAAATTTGACGAATGATGATGATTTTGCAGAATCGTCAGACAAAAATTTTCCGAATAAGAATAGTTTTGGAAGGTCACTGTGACCTCCCATTGGAGCCCCCCTGCGACCATGGATACGCTTGCAAAGGTCCCGGCTTGACCGGGACAGTCCCGGTGTCCCAGCCGGTTTACTTCATGTCCCGGTAAACGCTAAATTTAGTTACAGATGACCAAAAAAAAGTCTAAAAATAATAAACTGGGAAGGGTTATTTTAGATAATTACTTTGGGTAATAATAAAGGTTCATATTGTACTGTAGAGGTTTATGCTGCAAAAGCACTTAGCTAGGCTTTAATTTTCGCTAACCCGTCGTAATCGCGAAAATTGAAGAATCGCGAAAGTTAGGGCTGGCGAAAGCAAATACTTTCACAGTGATTAGTATTCATTTATTCGTTGAATTGATAATAAATTGAAGTCTCCTAACGAAACACTTGAAGCAAAATCTTTTTGGATGTTTTAATTAACTCAAAGGTTTTTTTTTTTTTTCTTTGTCCAAGAGACATAAAAACTTGAGTGTTTGCCATAGAGTCATTCCATATAAAATCAACAAATTTTCAGAAACATCCGTGCCGCACCATTTCAAATTTTGATGAAATTTGGTCGGTAATATGTACTAACATCATGTACTCCAAAACAGTTTGTTTTATTTCTTGAAAAAATTTTTTTCCTGAGATATAGCCCTTTCTTTGCTCCGCGGATGCGTAAAATTTGCTTTTTTTGACCTTTCTCCTGGGAGCTGTAGTGGATTTATTTATTATAGTCGAAATATCAAATACGGCTTATTGTAAAGCTAAAAGAATGAACTTTTGTTTGTGCATAATAAAAAACTATTTAAATTAAACCTAACTAGAAAAATTTCAAGGTCAAAACGTGGTTAAAAAACTGCTGTTTTGGTTATTTTGGGCATGAAAATAACAACGAAGGACTTTCAGTAACAGGCTAATTTTTTTTTCTGTTGCACTTAGGTATACATACTAGAAGCAGAGGAAAAATTAAGCTACTACTGATAGTCCTTCATTATGAAAAAATTGCTTAAACTTGAGAAAAAATGAAAAATATACTTTTTCACCCTCCAAAAAAGCCCGGTAGGTAAGGGGATAAAAATCTAAAAATGCTATAGCAAGAAGCCGTCACATTGCCCATTAAAACAAAATAAAAACTGTCTTGTTATTCCAAAGCGTAGAGGAGATATAAGCGTTTAAAAACTGAAACATTTGGGGGTTTTCTTTTCCTTTTTTTTTTTTTTTTTTGCACAAGTTGGAATATTATGAGTATTAAATGAATCTGCTTTGTAAAATTTGTTAATTTTTCGATATAATTAGTCACAAAACCGATTTAAATTAAATCTAATAACCACTTAAAATTATGTTCTATTTGGTATTTATAGCACAAATGGTTTTATTGTAAGTGTAAACATTTTTTTTCAATTTTGGATTTTAGTCAACGATAATTACCAATGTGGCAATGCAAATAACGAATTAGTTTTCCAAACGACATAGAATTAAATTTCCAGATAATGTAAGTTTCTCATAAACAACTCAGCTTCTGCTTTTTCTCTCAAGTCTTTTATTTGAATTGACAATGCAGCGTTCTTATAACGAAACCTTTGTTACAAAGGTTAAGTTGTATGATGGAGGACTCTTGTTCTATTGGAATCTTTACAAAAGAGATATGTCATGAATTACAATACCCTAAACATTCAGAATTACATTCAGTTCTTGAATTCGCAGATGAAGATATAAAATTATTTTCAATCAGAACAGGATGCAGTGATATAGAGAATGTTTGTACTTTTCATAGGGAAAAGTTTTTGAACAGATACTTTTATATTTATGGAAAATCTTGCTCCGACCCCTACAATATTCACTCAAAACCTATTAAAAATCCCTAAGACAAATATCAATTGAACTTTCAATGTGCAATTCTAATCTGAAATTAATTCCAGGAAAAGCGTTATGTTCAAGATGTTTGGAGAAAATTAGAACCTCTAAACGAGACACAGATAGTGACATTGAAAATGAGTGCTTAGGCACTTTTGAACCGAAACCTGCTCTCGTCAAAGAAGTAAACAAAGCTTGCATAGCCCTTAACATTTCTCCAGTAAATGCACAGAAGCGTTCAGTTGAAGAAAGGGATTCAATTTTAAAGAAGAAAGTTAGTAAAATAGCTAAATCTGCAACTGAAAAACTAAGTAAAGCCTTTGATTTGAACATTTCTGCTGGCAATGAGAATTTCTCACAAAACTTGCATTGTAATTTAGCTAATGAGTATGAACAACTAATTCACAAGCTAAAAGAAAAAATGAAAGTTGCATTTTCTACACAAGAAAAAGTAAATATTTTAAGTTTAGTTCCTAGTAGTTGGAGCATTGATAAAATCCAGAGGGAATTTAACGTCAGTCAGTACCTTGCTCGACAATCCAAATATTTAGTACAAAAAGACGGTATTCTGCCAGAAATTCGAAAGAATAAAGCCAGGAATAAGCTTGATGAAGACTCAATCAAAACTGTACATCAATTTTACGAAAATGAGGAGAACAGTAGAATTCTGGCCGGACAAAGAGACTGCATATCAGTCAGAAAACCTGACGGAGAAAAAGTTAATGTCCAAAAAAGGTTAATTTTATGCAACCTTAAAGAACTTTATAGAGCTTTCAAAGAAAAATATCCTCTTGCAAAGATAGGGTTTTCAAAATTTGCAGATCTGAGACCTAAATTCTATATTCTAGCCGGAGCATCTGGAACTCATTCTGTATGGTATGCATCATCCACCAGAACGTAAAACTAATGCTCTCGACCTTGAAATCAGACATGGACTACAAGTATCTCCTCACTTGTATGGTCTGCAACACTGATAAAGATTCTTGTATTCTTGCAAAGTGTAGTGAATGTGCAGAAACTGATAAGCTGCGGGAAATACTTGAAAAAGGATAGAAAGATTTTGAAAAGGATGAAACAGAGATAAAATTTTCACAATGGGTATCTACCGACTGCTGCGAGCTGTCAAACAGTCTTCTTCCTTTTGCAGAATATTTGGAGAAGTTACATGAAATGTTAGAGAAACTTAAAGTTCATCATTTCATAGCAAATAACAAACAGAATTCATGAACTTAAAGAAGAAAGATCTGCAAGAGAAAGAATGCATATATTAATGGGGGACTTTTCTGAAAATTTTTCTTTCATTATACAAGAGGAAGTACAAGCATATCATCGGTCGAGCAACCAAACAACAGTTCATCCCTTTATGTTATACTTAAAAGAAAATGAAGAGTTGAAAAACCGTTGTTTTTGCGTAATTAGTGACTCATTAGAACATTGTACTGTAGCTTTTCACGCTTTCCAGAAATTAGTAATTGAAAATTTAAAGGCATAATTTCCTGATCTGAAGAGAATAATTTATTTTTCTGATGGGTCAGCTGCCCAGCACAAGAACAAGAAAAATTTCATAAACTTGTGTTACCACCAGCAGGATTTTGGAATGAAAGCTGAGTGGCATTTTTTCGCCACATGCCATGGAAAGGGACCATGTGACGGTATTGGTGGGGCTGTTAAAAGGATTGTGAAGAAAAGCTAGTCTTCAAAGAACATTAGAAAACCAAATTAAAAATCCGCTTGATATGTTTGAGTACTGCTCAAAAAATATCAAAAATATTGAATTTGTATTTTGTCCAAAGCAAAATATTGAAGACACTAAACATCAATTGCAGGCAAGGTTCGAACTTGCAATTCCTGTCTCACAAACAAGAACTTTGCAGTTTTGTTCATGTCAGCCTCGAGATTCTTCATGTCCGTTTGCCATCTCTGTTAGAAGAATTCAAGGTTGTTACTCTCAACAAAAACATTCCGGTAAAACGCCAGACACAAAACTGTAAACACGAAGTAAAAACTGAAAGCAATTTTTGTGTAAAATTATATTGTGTAGGAATATTTACTTAAACCTGAACGTCATTTATTGTACAGAATTTTATTTCACTATATTTCAGTTAAATTTACCTCAAATGTGTTTCATTTGGTAACTAGCATGTTTTTTTATTTTTTTTTAAACATTGTATCAAATAGCATGCAGACGGTCGTTTTGTATTATTTTAAAAGCTTATATCTGCTTTTCACCAAGAAATAAAAGGATAGTTTCTGTTTTGTTTTAAAGGACAATGTAAAAACTTAGCAATGTAAAATTTCATCAAGTGGTTATTTGATTTATTTTAATTATGTTTTGTGTCTAATTCTATAGTTTTTTACTGTAGCAGTTTATTGGAAAATGTCGTCTGCAAGCTGAGGGCATTTTTTTTTAAATAAACAAATTTCACAAAGAGATTCATTTAACGCTCGTAATATTCCAACTTGTGCAAAAAAAAAAAAAAAAAAAAAAAAAAAAAAAACCCTAAATGTTTCAGTTTTGAAACGCTTATATCTCCTCTACGCCTTGGAATAACAAGACAGTTTTTGTTTTGTTTTAAAGGGCAATGTGGCGGCTTCTTGCTATAGCATTTTTAGATTTTTATCCCCTTACCTACCGGGCTTTTTTGGAAGGTGAAAAAGTACATTTTTCATTTTTTCTCAAGTTTAAGCAATTTTTTCATAATGAAGGACTATCAGTAGTAGCTTAATTTTTCTTCTGCTTCTAGTATGTATACCTAAGTGCAACATAAAAAAAAAATTAGCCTGTTACTGAAAGTCTTTTGTTGTTATTTTCATTCCCAAAATAACCAAAATAGCAGTTTTTTAACCACGTTTCGACCTTGAAATTTTTCTAGTTAGGTTTAACTTGAATAGTTTTTAACTATGCACAAACAAAAGTTCATTTTTTTAGCTTTACAATAAGCCGTATTTGATCTTTCGACTAATATAAATAAATCCACTACAGCTCCCAGAAGAAAGGTCAAAAAAGGCAAATTTTACGCATCCGTGGAACAAAGAAAGGGCTATATCTCAGAGAAATTTTTTTTTCAAGAAATAAAACAAGCTGTTTTGGAGTACATGATGCTGGTACATATTACCAACCAAATTTCATCAAAATCAAAAATGGTGCGGCACGGCCCATTTGTTGATTTTATATGGAATGACCCCATAATGACAGTTTAGGAAACTATGTGCTTTTTCCTTTCCTTAATTATAACATTATTTAATAATGGGTCAGCGAAAATCAAAATTTTCAATTTCTAAAAAATTGGTACGTGATGGAATTTCTTGTCTTTGTTTCCTGAAATCAGCGTTTAAAGAACAATCAGAATCTGCTTTTTTCTTTTTTTTTTTGGTTGCCAGTGTAGTCATTCAGAGTAACTTTGATCCAAAATTTCTCTATCTTTAACCGCACCTTTCAAATTTTAAAAGGGTCGTTGCATCTATTGACCTGAAATCAGAGAGCAAAAAAAAAACTTTTAAAGTAATTCAGTAAAATCTCATTGCAACAAAAGTCAAGGGAACACAAGGACGGATACAAAGAAGAAGCGATGAAAGCGATCGCCCTTCCCTTGAGGGACTCCGTACCGGCAAGTTTTTTCCGGAATTGAAGTCTTAAAACGCAAATGTAAGCCATATTTGACGACGTTAAGGAAGGAAATGGGGTTCGAATTCGTCTCCTTCTCAGAAATTTTTCAGAGTTGAAGTTTTAAAGATACACTATCAGACGATTTTTTGCAATGTTAGGAAAAAGGAGTTTGGAGATTTCCCCCGGTATATAAAAATGTTATGCCGCCTTCCCTCCCAAGCATGTTTTAATTAAATACGTAGGTAAATTAAAAAATCAACCGCCACTTCCTTGAAAAATTTCTGGATCCATCCTTGAGGGAACGCAAATTTTTTTCGTTGTAACGTGAATTTCGTTGAAATGGAATTCAAACAATGTGATATTTATCAAAACGGGAATGAATATTTATTCGTTGAAAGGGATATTTCGTTGTGTAGGTATTCATTGTAGCAGGATTTCACTGTAGTAATAATTCTAAAAACCATTCAAAATGGATTATCAACCTGTTTGAAAGTTGTCCACTTCAGGGCACTTTGAATAACGTGAAAAGCATGACGATAAACTATTTTGATAAAAGTCAGTGCAACTTGTAAAGCGCGAAAAATAAATTTTCATAATTTTTGAATGTATTCCTCTTTTTTTATTTCATAACACCTATAGATTAGTAAAATTTATTAGATACCATTTACAATGCAGGAGGAGAGATTTTAATATCTTCAAACCATCAGAGAAAAATTTGTTCCGAAAAGCAACTTCAGACTGATTGGCTTACACAATGAGTTTACTACATTGTTTCCAACTTATTTCGTAAAAATAAAAAGTGGAAAACAGAAACAAAACCTCTGCCGTCCGAGTGCAGCATTGGGACTTCTACAGTTTCTTTCTGAGTCAAATATTCTAATAAAAAAGTGAAGTTGTGCAAACTTATTCCCATTCCCTCATGGTTCACCGTTGCTATGAATAACTGCATAACTTCGATAGTTGAAAAAAGTCAGATAGCATACGAAACTTAATTTATTCTAAGCGATTTAGTACCCATTATAGACATACTTATTTCTTGAGAAGACATTCATAATTATTTCATAACTGTAATAACATGCTAAATGTAGTAAAAGTGTGCGTCTCTCTTTTAGGCTTTAGATGTTTTCCTCTCTTACAAAATGAAATGTAAGCATGTCCTTATATTTCATTTTAACAATGAGCATAGGTTCCACCAAGGAGGTGAGGGCACGACGTAGACAATACGATTGATTTTTTTTGGGGGGGGGGGTGCGGTGTTTTCAGAGTGTTTTTCTCTTTTCGGAAGGGGGGAGGGCTCTCGTCCTTGGCGGCGTCGTGGTATTTAGGGGGGGGATGAGCACCTCTGATGATGAATACATGCTATTTCTTGATTCTAAACTCACTAACAAAAGCATATAGCATATTTTACTGAAAAATCATTTCCTACTCTCTGTAACGAAAACAACTCTGCCTGTGTTGCCGAAACCGTTTTCTTATTTTTTTGGTTTTTATTACTTGCTTCTTTGACTGTCATAAATCATTTGTTTCTTGTCTTCCATTAGACTGATAAGTCATTGTTCGTCAAATATTTCTTTTGAAATGTATTATTTGTTCGATGAAAATATCAGCCGAATTTCTATGTCATTTCACAGTTCCTGTTTTTCATCTTCCATAGTATTTTGGCGAGCTTTCAAAAATGATGTCATTGGTGACGCCTTAAATACTAATGAAACAAGAAGAAAGAATGGCAAAAATTCAAATCTTCGACATCTGGTATTTGAAGCGACGGCCAAAACACGCCTATGTGTACAAACACACGTTCGCAAAAGAAAACTATACAATATCATGCTGCATTCTGCTGTTGGTTCGTGATCAAATGGGACTTTTTCCCGCTATAATTTCCTTTTCAGAGTGTGGCATCAGGAAAAGCGCGACGCCTGGCGGTCACAGAACAAAGAAGGATTCGTTAGGCACCGTTTGTACTTCCTCGTTTGACAGAAGGGCGACCTTGCCAATGCACTAACGAGAATCGGACTTCTGTAACTGATACATCGATAGTAATGTCCTTTTTTTTAACGAATGGGTTAGTTGCAGTAATGAAACCCTTTTCTGGTTTTTATGACATCTGATGTTGTGCATAGCTAAATTGTGTTGCTATCCAGTGTCGATCAGCTTCATCTTTGAATACGTTTAGCGTCCACAAATCATTAAGGAGAGTTAATATTCTCTCTTTGGGTGCACTTGCCCTTGAGGTTCTTCTCGAGTTTTTTATCACGTTGTTTCTCTAATTAATGAGCAACTTCGAGTTTTTAATGTGAGATTTGTTTGTTGTCATTATGGTTGATAGTAACGAGAACAGTTGAATTTCGCCGTTCGAAATGTCTTTTATCAGGGGTGCCCACCTAGGGGAAAGGGCATGGCGCATACTGCGCCATAGGAATTTTTAGAGGGGTTGTTTTAAGGGGTATTTTTCTCATTTGGAGGCTGCGCCCTTGCTCTTAGGGGAGGTATGCTCTCCTGCTTTTATTAGGATAATATTAGTTTGTTGCTTCATTGTTTGATAATAAACACTTAAATCATTCTAACCTGCTGAAGTTGCAAGGCATTCTGCGTAATGTCATTCTTGAAGATTTATCAGACGTCTTTATTTGAATGTCTGCAGTGTTCTTCGTTTCAACAAATGCGGAGCTCATTCTTAGCATTCCAGTTACCTTGTTTCACTGAAATTAGTTGGTTAGTTGTTTGGTTTTAACGGCGCAAGACCAATTTTAACGCACTAATTCTCGTTCAATAAATATTGAAACATGAGCGAAATAAACAACAATCATGTCCTAAATAACTTATCCAAGCTGTAATTTAAATCAAGATATGAATTCTTTTTATAATTTCTTAAAAATTATGAAAAGAAATTTTTAGTTCCTTCTGCCCAATGCTCAAAATAGCTGTAGTTTAATGTTTGCAGCACTTGATGTTTCAGTTCAGTTGTTTTTGTTTCATTTATTTCTGTTTCAATCGAGTTATTTTTGCTAAGGAGTGTAGACTGTAGCTGTAATTTAAATCAAGGAGTAAATTCCATGGAAACTCCAGGGAAATTTTGAAAAAAAATCTGTAGTTTCTTCTGCCGAATTAGTTTAATGTTTGTAGCTCTTGATGCTTCAGTTGTTTCTGTTTCGGTAAAGTCATTTTTGCTACCGAGTACAGACTAGCTGTGCTGCAATCAAAATCAAGCAGTACATTCCATAGATAAATCCTTGAAGTTTTTATAAAGAGATGTCTTGTTTCTTCAGCCAAATACTCGAAACAGCTGTAGTTTAATCCTAAATATTTGTAGCAGTTGATGTTCCAATTATTTCTGTTTAGGTCCAGTAATTTTTGCTGCAGTGTACAGACTAGCTGTGCTGCAATCAAAATGAAGTAGTAAATTCCATTGATAATTCCTTGAAAATTTTATTAGGAATGTCTAGTTTCTTCTGCCAAAAACTCTAAGCAGCTGTAGTTTAATGTTTGTAGCACTTGATAATTCGATTATTTCTGTTTCAGTCCAATAATTTTTGCTACAGACTGTGGTTAAAATCAAGCAAAAAATTCCATTGATAACTCCTTGAATATTTGGGGAAAAAATGTCTAGTTTCTTCTACCAAGTCAACGAAACAACTGTAATTTAATATCTGTGATCTTTATTTTTTAGTTAATACATTCAATGATTTTTAAACATGATAAAAATGATTGTTTTTGCTGAATCAGTTTTAGAATTTTGTTCCATATACTACCCAGCTAAGAATAACATGATTTCTCCAACTATATTGACAATAAATACATTCTTATCTTTTTCCGTTGCCATTTATGTACAGCAGTTGACAATATTTGCTCGGAGGTACATTTAAAAGGCTTAAAGTACAGCTGTATATGTGCAGCTGTTATTCCACTACCGTTTCATTCTATTTCTGAGAACAAATGAAATCCTTGTTTTCACGAATCGCAAAGCGGAACATCATATTTCGACTTGGTACGGTTCAATACCCACAAGACACATTCAGCCGAAAACAAATAGGCCAGCGGTGAAGCGTTTATTGCGAGCATAAAGTTGTTGTCAATCGAAGGATTCTGCATCGTCGTTCTTCCAGACAATGGAATGTTCAGGAAGCGTGAGTTGCAGTGAATACCTGACAAGTTCCATCACGATTTCTGGCAATAATCGGGCCCATGACGGCCCTTTCGAATTGCCACAGGTTCGAAATGGTGAGAGTATGAAGAAAGATTCGTGATGCATTTGACGACTGGAGTGAAAAATAAAAAGTAAGGTCTTGTCCTGATGAGAGGCAAAATGAAAATTGTTTTTGGATGTGTTGTGAATCATTGTTATCCAGTAAACAATTTGTTCGTGAGATTTAAATGTGATTTGCTGCAAACTTTGCTTTAAAAGCAAGACGAAGGGCTTGTTGCTAAGAGTGAAGCCCTGGATCGTAATTCAGAAGTAGAGACACGTTCGCCATCTTGGGGTTAAACGCCACTTTTTTTTCCTATGTTTGCTATGGTGATGTAGCGTGTTTTGCTTATTGATTGGGATTTCTTATTAACTCTATGCATGGCATCATTTAGTTCTTGTAGGCCGTGACAATCGCTGAAACTCATAGCAACAAAAAGGGCGCTACAGGGAACCCCTGTTTCCATTACTTTACAATGGGGTCGTTTCCAAAATTTTAAAAGTATTTTTTTCTGAAAGAGCATGTTTAAAAACATAGGATCTGACCATTTTTTGATAAACTTGTTTACGTTTAATATTTTTAAAAAATTACTTAAATCGGTGAGCTTTCATTGTTTACATTTCTTGCCGATGACATCACAAATGATGAAATGCCATTCTGTGTTGCCATTTACAGAACAAAATATTCAATTCGCGTTTTTACTCACTTATATTGGCAACGATATGGTTGATAGCAAGCATAGAGTGCAATTTTAATTCGCTGCTTGTTTATCATAACGTGAAAACGAAGTAGAAAGATGCGGCAAAGTGCATCGTTTGTGACGTCATCAAGACCACGCCTTCTTTGAAAAATCGGACATTTTAAAAAATTAATTAAAAAAAACTGTTTAGGAAAATGAAAGTATTTTCTGGGTCCATGTTTTTTTTTTTTTTTTTTGCTCATTCTATCCATTTCAATGACTAAAAGTAGTACTTTTGACTGAAGGAAACCACCCCATTGATTGGTGGATTCAGGGATTCCGTTTAGCGCTTCTTGCGGTAGAAATGGGTGACGTCAAATCAAATATAAACAAACTTTGAAACGTTGACATTGATTGGTGGATGCATGAGCGGCATGTCGATTTAACAGAGAAAAGCCATAAATTGTCAAGGCTCATTAAGTGTTAGCGCCATCTAGTGGGGCCATGCTCCATGGCATACTCTAATCAAGAAGCAGCACAATGAAGAAGCAAAGGATACTACTTCATCATTGCAGACATAGGAATGAAAATGGCATTTAGCCCCAAGATGGCTGACGTGTAGCTACTTAAACTACGATCTAGGGCTTTAGCTAAGAGAAGTCTTCTTGATCTGACATTGGGATGGAATAGAAGGTCCAGAGAATAGAGCTTACAATTCCTGAAGCAAGAATCCTAAGTCATATGATACATTTAAAAGTAAAGTATTGAAAGAAATCGTGTTTCTTTCACTAGGTTCACGCAACACGTGTCTCCCATTCATCGTAGTTGAACCATGTGACTTGAAATCTTTACCTCACTTTTTCCTAACCAATTGATTGGATTTTCTCCCTCCAGTTACTAATTCCTGTTCTATAGGTTTGAACATAGAGTTGATGTAAACACTAGAGTGCGTGCTTGTTTGCCCGTTTTGTAGAAACTGGCTGTTATGGTCAAATAAGAATTCTATATTGGGCATCTTTCTCGCCACATCGTGGTGAACATCAACTGCGTGTTTACCTAAGTTTGTGTACTTGGCTGAAAGTTAGACCATTTCGCTCGCCAAACGGTAATGGTAAAAACCACTTTCATGCGAACAGCCAAGAAATGACTTTAGTGCATGTTCTAGACCTATTGTTTCTATGCGAGTCTTACAAAAGGATGAATTTTCGAGTCAACTTTTTACTCACACAACTCCTTCTTCTCGCTAGAGTCATGCACGTGAATCCGCGTCCAGATCATTGCATTTCCATTGTAAGCGCGCTCTAAAATTAGAATTCGAGCAGTAAGTTCAAATTTGAGTCGTAGAGAGCAAAGTGGTGTAAGTTTTTTTTTTTGAAATTTGAAATTACACTATTTTTAGTTAGTTTAAACCCCATTCTACTTCACGCGAAAATGGTGTAAGTGTAGGTTCAACTATTTGCCTATAGACGGTAACCATAAAACAAAGCAGCATTCGTGCTTCGTGCAAAAGTGGCTACTAAAGTATTCAATTACACGAATTTTTTTTTTTTTTTTTTTTTTTTTTGACCTATACCACAATTACTCTCAGCGACTCAGTTATTGGATGATACAAGTACTTTTAAAATAAAGATTGTAAAACTCGTTTTATAATCTTGCGAACAGAGTACTGCACTGTTTATTTTAATTATTTTCATTTTCCTTTTATAACCACAAATATACTAAAAAATATGGACCCCTCATATGGTTAACCCATATGAATCAAAGTTACCCTAAATTACTGGACGATCGCTTCATATTCAATTACCACTGCTTTTGATTGAATGTGTGACACGGTTCAAAAGGACAAGAAACATTTTCTCTGATTGAAAAGCGGATTAACTCACAACCTGCAGGTGTGCATTTAAAAATGATGTTTTTCGAGCTCTTTGAAATGCATAACTAACTTCGCGATGCTTTATTTCTCCATTTGAATCCACCTCTTTCATTGGCTGTCAACTTCAGTTCCACCGGCTCTCTTGGCCCATATCCCATTTCTTAACGCTTCGTTCATAATCCGTGGTACAGAACACAGAACCCTATTCAACGACCTCGGATGTTGGCAGAGCTAAACAAACACGGACACCTGAGGCAACAGTTAAAAAATGGCGATTGGAGAACACACACTTTATTCTGAAATTGGTTAATAGCTTCTTTTGATTCAGAGACCATTCTTCTTAGGTCTTTTCATTCAACTTCACGGAAATCTCTTGTCAGGAAATTGAACATCAACAAGAAAAGATCTCTTTTGTTGTTCTGAATACATATGCTAAAAAATATATAAAGAATCTTTCCAACATGAGTCGACCAATTTAAATGGAATCTAATTTGCTGAATGCCAGATAAAATTATAGAACGAAGCTATTTTTCTGTATCACATAATTTTAGTTCATTACGATTAAACAAAGAACTACAGCTTAGATGAAATCCAATTACTAAGTGCTTGTTAAAGTTAATGGATGTAGCTCTGTAAGAATCTAGGTGATGAATGTGTTTTAAGGTTATCAGAAAGAAGCTATTTATTCTACTAGGAAGTTCAGATCGTTCAGTCTGTCTGGTGGCTGACCAGTGCAGAGACCTCCAACCTTGTCACCGTGAGTGTCAGATTGAATTTTTCTGCTCTATTCAACAGGCTGCGTAGAAAAAAAAAAGGTTGAAACAGATTATGTAGTATTCAACTAGAATACATTAATAAACGCTACCAGTAAGTTCATTATAGTCATTATAATAAGATTGATATGAATTGTGCTTCTATTCTTAAAAAACTTGCCAAACCAAAAAGGTCATGATAAAAAATTTGCGCCGAAAACACGAAATGATTGCACGTATTTTAAGTATAATTCTAGACTATTTTGTTCCAAGAAAAGAAATATATATCTATACCTAATTATATGAGACTGAAAAAAAGAAATCTCAAACATTTTTTCTCTTGAATTTGAAGATACAAATAGGAAAAGATCATTAGGCTGTATCATGTTAAAGTTCTGTCTTGAGAATTATTTTACTTGGAGAGTAATAAATACAGGGTTAGCATAAAATAATATCCCAAAATAAAATAATTATTTTTCATTAACTATTACACTTAGCACTATAAATGATGCGTAAAAATAAAGATAGACTGAGAAAGTTTTTTTTCACTCACAAATGTTCGATATGCGCGCCTTTCGTAACGCGACACACATCAATAACATACATTATGAAGTGTTTTACTGTCAATATTTTTTAATTCAGTTTTTGCAATGTTGTAGGTAATGGTGGTGTATAAACACTTTTTTGCGGAAAAAAAAAAAAAAAAACCATGGGCTTAGTTTTGGGGATCTAGCTGGCCAACACATAAAGGTAAATCATCATCAGCTGCACGGAAAATCCAGCGTTACGGAACGTCGTGGCGCAGTGAGGGAGGGGGGGGGGGGGTAAAACACCCCTTGGAGGTCTTGATTTTAACATTGTTGCCAATCCTAATACAGTAGTTAATACGCGTGTAAGTGCTGTTGCGACCAAAAAACCAGTGCAGAAGGAATTTCTGGCTGCTCTACTGCGGAACGTGCACGATTAAGTAGTTACCTACATTAAAAAATACTTGGGCAGTTTATCTTTATTTTTATGTATCATTTATAGTGGTAAGTGTAATAGTTTATGAAATATAAATTTTTAGATCTGGGATACTCTTTTATGCTAACCCTGTATATTTCCTGCAGTTTAACTTTGGCTACTTTTCATTTGACGCCAAATGTAGCAAGTAAACCATTTGACAGCTGAAACCAAATAATTGACCATAAAATATTATACTGTTAACTAAGAAACATTTCAACTTTTATTTAGGACAATGCTCCAACTGAGGTATTTAATGCTTACCAAAAGATGACTTTTCTTAAATTAAACTGTGTAACTTTAGGCTATGTGAGTGTAAAACAGCTCATAACAGCTCACTGCTAAATAACAAACAGTGTTTCGAGTTTTCCACTAAGTATTAGTATTTCATATTTTTGATTCATGCTCTCTAGCTGCGGAAAGCCTTTGTGCGTTTCTTCGAAACAATAGCTTCAGTAGATTTATAAGTTGTTTTTAATCCATAAATATGCCAACGGACTAAACTAACATAACTGTTCAACTACTCATTTGATGCGCATTATTGATAAGAGATTCTTTTGGGACGTAACATTGAGGAGAAAAAAATGTTGAATAAATCCTTCTTGCTTGCTTTTTCTTTAACCCAATGAAGTGCATTTTTATTCATTTCGTACTTAAATGGTCAAAAATATCATCTAAAATTCATTGATAATTATTATTTATTAGTAGTAGTGTCTAATATTATTTTCTATTTTCCTTTTTTGTTAATTTTTGGATATGGGACATCCCATGGGAGATCTTTATTAAGTACATGAAAAACAAAAACTCTTGAACGTCAAAAATCTATACTAATTTGCGAAAAAAAGATATGTCAGGGATGGCCAATAAACCGACTGCAAAACGATTTCTAGTCGATCATTATTGTGCGACTTTTTCACTCTTTCGTTTGTTTGTTTTTTATGTTTTAATTTACGTATTATTTACTGAATATAGTATTAATATTAAGCAGTGCTTTTTACACATTTTATTCCTACCCTCTTGTCTCGCCGACAAACGAAAAGTTTAGAAGGTAGATTGGAAACGCAATGAAATATGTAAAGTAGACAATATTTTTTTGTCTTTCGTTTTGTTTGTTTTTTACTTTTTAATTTACGCATTATACACTAAATATAGTACCAATATTAAGCAGTGTTTTTTAAACATTTTATTCCTACCCTCTTATCTCGCCGACAAACGAAAACGCAATGAAATATGTAAAGTAGACAATATTGTCTAACAAGTGGCTACCTCTGTTCTATTTTACGAGGAATAATAGTTGTCTTCTCTGCAGTGACACGCTTCTGGCGGGGAAACGACTTTTACAGAATTCAGTTTGGCGCAAGTGGCTTCAAATTGCTAACATTTGGCAAAAACTTATGTCTCCTGAAAAAGGCGGGAATTGCTAGAAATCATTTATCGCGATAATATGTAATTTTTTTTTTCTGGAATTTTTCAGCTGCTTGGCGCTTGTTCATAAAAGCATGTGTTCTGGCAGAGCTAAGGTCTGACGAATTCGGTCTGTGATTGACTGCGTTTTGAATGTGACCTACTGCGCATCTGTAACATAGTTCTTGCTAGAGTGTAGAACAGTGATGCATTGGCAATTTATCGCTATTGGGAACTGACGATTGCCTAGTTGGCGACATCCCACAACTGAATGGCTGCCATAGTACTTTTCGCCATATTTGATGAAGTTTCGTGGAAAGTACCCATTTGGTGAAAGCACACATTCTTTTGTCTTTTTGAGAAACTTTAAAACAAAGTAATCCTATAACCAAGTTAAATAGCTCCATTGAAATGCAAGATAACCAATTAAATAGATAAACTTAGCCGTTTTAAACTATCAGAATATAAACTAAGTCTTTAAATAAGTGAAACAACCCACTGAATCGCATTAAAGTATAAAATTATCCGCTTGTTAAATATTTCATATCATTAAAAAACATTAAAAGTTACATTGAAATATAACATGAAAACTAAACATGGCGGAGACATGAACGATATTTTTTTATCTGCGCTAAGGTCGGAAAAGTAAATAAACAAGTCTCCAAACCCCCAGAAGGTAAATTCTGACTGAACAAGAAGCTCCTTATTACTATAGTTCACAAAAATAAATAATAATAATATAGTAGCAACACGCACGGTAGGAGCACTCAGCAAAATTTCTTCCACTCTAATAGTTTTATTGACTGCGTTTTAGAAATCAGTTGCTTAAACACAACGTTTCAGTGGCCTCTGTAGTACTAGTTTTGCAAATGAAGCACAAGTTTTACCAGTAGTTAACCTAAAACATTGAAATCCGGAACATGAGTTTTATGACAATTGTTCAGTACAGATTTTTTTTTTTAAGAGAGCTTTTTAAAGAGAAAGAGCTATAATGCTAATATAAAAAAACCTCTTAAGATTGCAAAAACTACCTACGTGCTGAGAACAATGTAGGAATCCCAATAAGTTTTCTATGAGAATAACCATGCACGTGTTTCGGGGGCTACAAAGAGCTCCTTCATTAGTGAAAAAAAAACACATGATTATGTAACTGAAATGGAAAAAGGAAATACAGAAACACGTTTTAAGCATCTGATTCAAAATGCTAAAAGAACTTATTGAAAATAGTTTTTAAAAATAACGCAGTGTAGCTGAAATGTTAAAGGAAATGCAAAAGAAAAAAAAAGTCGAACTTTGAAAACATAAATGAAACTGAATCATTAATTAAAGCCTATGCTTCAAAATGCAATAAATTTCTCAAAATCAAAATCCGAAGAAGATAAAAAAAAATTAAAAGAACTTATTTGAATTCTGACATTTTGAATTTAAATTATGTGTTTCGCAATCACGAGTTTCGGCTGGACCCCTCCCTATTGGAGTTATTGTTTCAAGAAACGCTTTCTGTCCGTTCGAGCCTGCCCCTCCTCCTGGTCGGTTACGTGTGTATAGTTGTGTGTGTGCAGGCGTGTGCATGTGTAGGCTAGGCGTGTGTGTGCGTAGACCTGCGTGTATGCATGTAGGTGTGAGTGTATGTGTATAAAGGCGGGTGTGTGTGTATCAGCGTGTATTTGCCAGTGTATATGTGTGTAAAGGAACGCGGGTGTGTGTGTGAGTATGAGTGTGTATGAGCACGCGTTTGTGTAGTACATGCACGGCACCGGATTCCGGGGAACAGTGGTCAGGAACAGGAGGCACACCTGCAGAGGCCGACGGGTGGTGGTGCTGCAGAAGCCCCTGGTCCAAGCTGAAAAAGGAACCAAAACAGCAAGGCCTGTCAAGTGAGAACAATAAGCAATCGTGATTACTCCAAAAAAAAAAAAAAAGTATATACTATGTACTAAGAGATAACACAAGAGTTTGTTTCTTCTCCTGCCCTCAAGTTTTTTCTATCTGTCATGAAATATGAAATTTTAAAAAGTCGCCTGCCTTTCGATGAAAAAGAAAACGAGTGTAGATTTTTTAAAAATTGTTTTATGTACTCACTGAGTCAATTATATTAAACTCACAGCTTTCGCCCACCATCTAAGTCAGTATTATTACATGAATCAACTTTTTTGTCTGACGGCGCAAGAGAAGCTTTTAAAAATTCATTACGCAATCTATTTTTATATTCTTGCCGTATATTTTAAAGATGAATCTTTCACTTTTCAAACATTTTACATCCCAAAAGAATGACTTGTTTTAAGGAATCCGAGTTCAAGGCATCAGGTCGCACAGGAAGTAAGGCGTGCCTAGTTATCGCGGAAGAACTAATTGACGTCATATCCTCTCGAGAATTGAAGCTGCTGCGCCATTACTATTCGAATTCGGCAAAACAAAATGTAATGAATTTCAGATGCTAATTTTTACGTATTTCATTCCATTTAAATTCCAGCTACCATACTGCGGTGGCGAATTTTGTTTCCCTTTTTATGCTGTTATTATAGAAATTAAGATATACATTTTAACTATGACTTAATTTAATCAATCACGATTAAATTCTATGTGCTCTGAACTTTTGTGCTAGTTAATGCTCTGCTTCAGAAGGAAAATCGAAGTTACGGAACATCGAATATTGGTCATGCAAAACCGTAACTGAGCATAAAATAAGAAAATGAAGAAGAAAAAGCACAATTTCGACGTATTTTGTGGATGTGAATCCAATAAATAAATTGTTCGTATTTTTTTTTTTAAGTGGCAAAGTGTATATTTCGTTTAGATGAATTGGCAACAGTAACTTAATGCTATACAATGGGGTTGTTTCCTTCAGTAAAAAGTACTACTTTTAGTAACTGAAATTGATAAAATAAGCAAAAAAAAAAAATAAAATAAAAAAAAAATAAATAAATAAATAAACAAATAAAATGGAGCGAGAAAAAACTTTTACTTTCCCAAAGCTTAATTTTTAATTAATTTTTTAAATGTCCTATTTTTCTAATATGGCGTGGTCTTCATGACGTCACAAATGATGTACTTTGGCGCATCTGTCTACTGTGTTTCCACGCTATGATATTCAAGACGCGAATTAAATATTGCGCTCAAAGCTTGCTATCAACCATATCGTTGCCAGTACACGTGAGTAAAGAAGCGAATTAAATATTGTGCTCTGCTAATGGCATAAATCATCATTTGTGTTGTCATCGGCAGAAGCGTAAACAATAAAAGCGCACCGATTTAAAAAAAAATTAAAAAATAGTAAACTTAAAGCAATGGAAGCAAAAAATGAATATTAAATATAAGGTATCAACTAAGAGATGAGTGTTAAATAAATACGAAGACGACCCAATGAAACTTTAGTTTGAAATGAAAATATTACATGTTCCTTAATTTGAAAATTTTACAATACTACACCGGTTCGGCGTGTTTCTATACAGGGTTTATGCACCACTTTCTACTTTAACTCCGAAAAACCTGAAAAATAAATAGTTGAGCAACTTTCCTTTTTCAAAATGAACAAATTAGAAATTTGTTTTAAAAATTGCAGAACATAAAGAAAGAAAAATATATTTTACTATAAAAATTGCATTGAAATTTTACTTTTCATTTTTGGCACTACATTTTGACCTGCAAAAAAAAAGTGGAAAATGACAATTTTTCATGGAGCAAAATGAAAAATAAAATATTTTTCTGTGGAAATATTTTTTGTTGGATTACTAAAAATATTTTTGATCAATGGGTGAATAAGAGAATGAATGAATCAAGGAAAAGATAATGAAATAATAAACAAATAAAAATAAATATATGAAAACAAAACTAAATGAGTGAGTAAAATAGTGAACGAATTAGAGAATAAATGAATGAATAAGTAAATTATTAAATGACGGAATGTAAGTGAATGAATTAATAACTGAATACTTAAGTGATTAAATAAATGATTGAATAAGTAAACGAAAGGAACTATTTCACTTCCCGCATACCTTAAATTTATTGTGCACAACATTTAAATAAAAATAAGCTTAATTTTGACTAAATAAATACCACACCTAATATTTATTAGCAGGTCTCAATTAATATTTAGAATGTTAACATTAAAAACTGTATCATTTTAAAATAACAAAAATAATTTTTGATTGTCAACAAAATGTTACAAAATGAGCATCAATTTTTAAATATTGCTTGTATTATCATATGCTTTCATCTTCAGAGGTGACTGTTTTCTGATTGGAATCGACTTTATGTGTTACTACATAGTTAAAATATTACCAGATAGATGGCGCTAAAAACATAATAAATATATAAATATTTCACTTTGCCACACATTTCCTTTTCTATATCTGTGAGATTTTATCGTGTAATCAGTGTTGCGTTTGTACCCTCTGCCCCTCATTGCTCACGGAAAACTCTCAAATGATATGCCTGGAAAAGTTGTGAACTCCTTATTTTAACCTTAATACAATGCATGTGTTATTCAAATCAATCTTTCGCTAATATGTTTTAAATAATATTAATGGGGTAGTTTCCAAAATTTTAAAAGTATTTTTTTTCTGAAAGAGCATGCTTAAAAACATAGAATCTGAGCATTTTTTAAATAATTACTTTAAGTTTAATATTTTTAAAAAATTACTTAAATCGGTGCTCTTTCATCGTTTAACGCTTCTGCCGATGACATCACAAATGATGAAATGCCATTCACTGTTGCCATTTTCACGATCCAAAATATTTAATTCGCATCTTTACTCACGTGTATTGGCAACAATATGGTTGATAGCAAGCGTAGAGCGCAATTGTAATTCGCTTCTTGATTATCATAACGTGAAAATGCGGTAGAAAGATGCGCCATAGTGCATCATTTGTGACGTCATAAAGACCACGCTTTGTTTGAAGAATCGGACATTTTAAAAATTTAATTAAAAAATAACTGTTGGGAAAATGAAAGTATTTTCTGAGTCCATGCTATTATTATTATTATTATTATTATTATTTGCTTATTCTATCAATTTCAGTGACAAAAAATACTCCTTTGACTGAAGGAAACAACCCCATTATAATCAAAGTATGCGTTGTCGTTTTAAACGATTACCTGTGTAATAGCTTTTCGTCGTAATACCTAAATGTTTGATAATGATTGGCAGCAGGGTAAGAGAGAGAGAGAAAAGTGCAACTATTTTCTTGTAAGGAAGTTCTGCTTCCTGCCCATTTAAATCGTTCTTAAACGCTCAATTCGAAACTGAAACTACTTTGCAATTGCTGCTACACCTGAAATCGATTAGATTAACAAAGCCATTTGCGCGGTATAGAGTAATAGGAAAAATTCGTTTTCTGAATATTCTTTCGCTGGATTAGACATTTTTAAGCAAAACTCCTTAGATCGAGAAGCGTTTATTAGGAGATTGTTTGACAAGCATTTTGAACACTATAGTTAATTTCAGTTTCCTCAGCAATAAGCCCAAGCTTGCATTTTATAGAAAATGCTGTTGTTAGTCAATAGGGGATTAATCAGGATCTATGTAAAGACAAGGCGCAGATAAAATCCTTATGGTGCAGTGGGGAAGGGTTTAAGAATTATGTGCAACAGTAGAGTAATGAAGAATTTTGATTAACGATAGAAATATATATGATTTTTATCACTATTTTGTAACAAAATTCATAAAACGTTAAGTTCTTAATAGAGCGAACTTCGTAAGAACATAAAAGGAATTTAAACTTAACGCAGCAGAAAATTTCGTTATTTTATTTGAAGTAAAAATAAGCAGCCTATCTTTTCAGATTTTTTATTCACACTAAATGTGCGAAAGGAATGCCGATAACTCGGAATACTTTAAAAGTTATACCATAACTCACGAAGCAATTTATGCTTTATTACTTTTTTCTGTATATATCGTATGGAAAAAAATCGAAAAATGTAAAATTGAATAAATAAAATGAATAAATTAATTAATAAAATGATTGTTGAAAAAATATTTAAAAAAACATTTTATTTCAAAGGTGACGAAATGAAAATAAGAAACAAATTCAAAGGATTAAATTAACTGTATCAGCAGGGTTGCCAGCCTTGGAGAAACAGTTTTAGGGGCATCTGTGGTGATTTTGAGGAGCATTTTGAAATTTTGAGGAGCAGCTCGGTATTTTGTATAAAACTCAATAAAAAAAATGAAACCTCTTTCCTAAAATTGTTTTTGAGCTTGGATAATCATTCTAAGCTATAGCATAAGCATAATTATTTTTAAATTAATAACACTTCAACCACTTTAACCCTATAACTTTAAACAGTATGTCATGCTTCGAGTATGAGAATTATATTTTTATATTTAAATGCCCAATAAAGTAGTAAAATATAATAAAAATAAATTTAAATGAAAATTTTTGGTAAGCCTGTTCAGAATACAGACCAAAGGAAAAATGCGGAGGTAAACTTCTCTGCGCAGTTTCGCTATTTTTGCGGAGCAGGGTGCTGGCGGGAAAATAAAATGATTGCACATCAAAACAGTCAAATGAAAGCAATAAGCAATCGTGATTGCTCAAAAAAAAAAAGGGGCGAACGTCAGCTAGGGTGTAGTGAAAATAATAAGCAATTTAGATGGCTTATCAATATATTTTTTAAAAACTTCGGAAGCTAGAAATACGTTTCTAGTCTTTGTAAAATACAAAGAAATATAAAATTGTTTTCCGTCAAAACGATCATCCGATTTTCCATCGGATTTTCCATTCTGCAAGAATAATCTTTCATTTTTTGCAGTAGTGAATGGAATTGATGAAGCGTAGTAAGAGAACAAACGTCCATCAAATTAGATTCGTTTTCCAGAACCGCCACTCTTTTATTTCTATTTCCCTGGTATTTCCTTTACCACATATTTCCGAAGCAGCTGACGAAATACTCCGGCGTCTTTACGCAAAATCTTTCCCACTAATCTGTCCGATTTCTATTTTGATCTGAATATAATTTTCGCTTTCTAATTATAACCGACTTTGACGTCACCAATCCAGGGAACAACCATTATAATCCTATCGGCATTCGACCACATCGATGGAATGGCCAGATGAAGGTTACCGGTAGTGAGGGTATTCGAAGCATCCGAGATTCAGTACGACTGAATTTTTTTTAAAGCTTTTGTGTGGTAAAAACGAAAGTAAAAATGGCACGTGGAAAAGAATTACAAAATTAAATACCATTATTTCAGCTTTTAAGAAATATTTATTCATATTTTATTATTGAGCAATCAAGATTGCTTTTTGATTTTACTTTGTCGTATCGATGTGCCTCATTCTAATTTCTTGGGAATTAATTGGTAGGGCAATTGATTGGTAGATAGCGAGTCACGCTTTATGTGGCGAGTTT
Source organism: Uloborus diversus (assembly GCF_026930045.1). Taxonomy (NCBI): domain Eukaryota; kingdom Metazoa; phylum Arthropoda; class Arachnida; order Araneae; family Uloboridae; genus Uloborus; species Uloborus diversus. The sequence continues at coordinate 133,095,234 of NC_072738.1, read as the reverse complement.
TCCCTTTGGTATAATTATGTGTAACAATGGTATATTGCAAGTCACGTGATCTGTTGCTTTCGGCGTTTATTTATTTGCAGACTATCGAGTTTTTAACATCTTATTTTTTTTTCTTTTTTTGCAGGCGATAAATCTTCTCGCATCTTTGCATCTAATTGCTTTTTTCTTTCGTTTTTTGAGCAATCACGATTGCTTATTGTTCTCAATTGACTTTTTTTGACGTTCCTATCATTTTATTTTCCCACCGCCACCCTCCGCACTATCACCGTCGACGGGCTCCTCACGATGCTGCACCGATAGCGAAAACCATCTCCAGGTTGCATCCATGTCCTACCCACACGCGCATACATACACAACTACACACACACACGCACACACACACATACACCTACACACACATACACCTAACTCCTACACACAAATATATACCCCCACACACAAACACATACGCCTACATACACACACTCGTGATTGCGAAAAACATAATTTGAATTCAAGATGTCAAAATTCAAATTAATTTTTTACTGTTGTTTTGTTTTATTCATTTGTTTTCTTTTGCGGACTATACATCTTAATAGTAGAGTAAGAAATAAACAACGTCAGAAAAGCACAAATTACAGTTATCTGCGAATTTGTGCTTTTCTGACGTTGTTTATTTCTTACTCTACTGTTCAGCGCAAAAAGGTATTTATTTATCTTTTACATCTTAATGTTGGTTTTTCTTCGTAAACGTCATTTTAAGTCGCTTTGTTGGAGTACACAGTTTAGAAAGTTTTGATTTCGAGTAAGTAAAAACTACGATTATTTTTGTCTTTTGCAAACGTCACATTCCAAAGAAGTTTTGAATGTTTTGTCCCTATTCTAACGTTATTTTATTTAATTTCATTTTCGAAGCGTTATTTACGCTCTTTTACTGTATTTATTCAAGTACTATACAGCGGGAGGAGAGATAAAATCAATTGTGCGTATTGTTATCATTTCTCGAGTGATTTTATTACTGTTTCTTTGATGAATGAAAACAACTTTAAAACTAGATATATTATTACTCCAGTTAAATACAACTTCGTAAAATTGTAGTTCGATTTTAGTCGACTCCTCTCTTGTCCTAATAGTTTTTTTCTTGTAGAACTAGTGTGCTGAATAGAAGTAATTCTCAACAGGTGCGCATATGAAAACAAAGAAACGACTTAACAATAGCCTAAATGGCTATAAAGGAGCTATAAAAGGTTATGTGGTCTAAAAGTATTTTTACGACCACTTATATCCTCGCCGATTTTGCAATTGAAAAATATTTCTGCTCCTAATGGTTTCAAAGTACAGAGGTTTCGCACACTTTACCGTACTATTTTCTATTCCGTAGCTATTTCATGCTGTGTAGACAAATGCGTAATATTTTGTTGCTGCTACTAAGTATGGTTTTAGGGCAGTGGTGCCCAACTTTTTTCTACCCAAGAGTTCTCTCATATTAGGATGAAGCTCTTGGACACATTGAAATTTAAACATATTTATTTATTTATGTTTTTTTAGATAATATGAGAAAACATGGAAAAAAAGGAAATTTTTAAATCAGGAATTGTTGTTTATAATTACAGTTGGCTCTCTGTTTAACGACTTTCTCTATCTAACGACGGCTTTTCACGGTCCCAGATGGTACACTGTAATGTTAAAAACATTCTATTCAAGGACGCTTTCTACTTAAGGACGATTTTCTGTGGTCCCTTGAAAGTCGTTGAACAGAGAGCCAACTGTATACATTCTTAATAACACCTTTGTGCATAAGAAATGAAATAAGAAGTAACAACGTCAAGTAGCACAAATTGCAGATTACTGCAGACACGTGTTTCGGCGTTACAAGGAATGCCTTTATCAATGCAAAAGAAGTGAGCTTATGGATGAAAAGACAGTCTTTTCATTGGATCTTTTCATTTTTCTTTTGTCGGATGGCTTTTCATTCATAAACTAATTTCTTTTTCATTGGAAAAGGCACTCCTTGTAACGCTGAAACACGTGTCTGTAGTAATCTGCAATTTGTGCTATTTGACGTTGTTATTTCTTTTATTTTACTTCACGCACTTATTTTATTAATACAATTTTACCACTTTTTTGTCACAGACTTTCGCTGCACGTTTATTGACTCTACATATTTAATTAACACTCCTTCGCGCTTACTCATTGGCTGTCATTTACTCATTCATTAACAATTACAGGACTTTTATTTGTTGATTGAGCTGTGTCGTCAAATGGAGTAAAAAAGCATCAGATGTTATCGTAAAGACGAATTAGCAACGATTGAAAACAAGAGAGCAATAACGATGTATTTCGTTGTTACCTTAGGTGGTATGAAATCAGAATTATTTTTAGACAATGCTCATGGACTGAGTATATGGTTTATCCATAATTAACAACTGCAATTTAAACTTGTCAAAACTGGTACTATCAACAGGGGTAACTTTGACTTTTGCGGGTAACATTGTAGGGGAGACCGGAGCAAGATGACTATACTAACAATTTATGTTGTTTATTAATTTATTTTTAAGGATAGTAAAATTTCCTTTACATAAGCTGTTAGAATGCTCCTTTGTAGTATTAAATAAAGTACCAATTAATTTTTCGAATGAAATAAATGAAGGATATTTTTATTTTTTCGTAACCTTTACAAATATTCATCTTGCCCCAGTACTGGGCAAGGTGACTTTGGCCTCAGGGCAAGGTGACTTTGGCCTGGGGGCAAGATGACAACACTGAAAAAGGTTGAACACAATTTATTTTTTGAATATATTACATATTTTAACAAATGATAACTGTGTTTTTACATCCTACAAAGCATCAAATTAAGCGCATTGAATTGCAAAGTAATGTTGAAGTGTTTAATTGTGCAGCTAACAATAGTCACAAATAAAACTGCAATTTTCATAATTGGAACATTCCTCACGCCACCACTCTCGGCATTGCAACACTAGAACCCTTCTTCTGTTGGAGGGTCACAATATTCCTCTTTATAAGCAGGAATTGTTAAAAAGAAGTCTTGTCATCTTGCCCCGTGTTTTGGCCCGTCATCGTGCCCCCGACTGCATGTTTGAAAGGATTCGTCTTCATTGCCAGAAAGGAAGGCAATTAATTGACATTTATTCATGGTAATAGGCAGTATATAAACTAAGTTACTCATAAATACTAAAGAGAAACAATCTATCATTCTTGTATCTTTAGCAGAGTTTATTTACACATGCAGAAAAGTTATAAAGTAGCAGCGGTAAACAATCAGAGCTTCAGAACTACTACAAATATGACAATTTCACCGTCTTTATACCATTGATGAACGAACAGCCGAAAGGAGAGCCAGTAGTATCCAGTTGATGCTGTTTCCTAGTGAAAAACGCAAAAATTGAGACATTCGTCATTTTGCCCGGCTCGTCATCTTGCCCCGGTCACCCCTACTAGTGATGTGCCGGATCGTTAAAAGAAGTAGATCCGCGGATACGGATACGGATCATTCGTGTGTAGATCCGCGGATACGGATACGGATCATTCGTGTCTAGATCCGCGGATACGGATACGGATCTCAAAATTTTTTTGCTCAATTTAACTATCCAAGTGTAAAATTTATTACGGAAGGTAATCCCGTCCCTAACACTGTTTCGTCAAAAAATGTCATCTACAGCGAAAATATAATAAAGACTATGATTTACTCTTTGAGAAGAAATCTCCGTTAAAAGTGATGGAGAGCTGGAAGGAACGGATCAGCGCAGCATCAATGCTTAGATAGAATGTGAAAAATTATTTCTAGCTTGCTCGGTAGATGTAGGATACAGGAACAAGAATGTAAAGCTGCTACTGGATAGGTTAGAAATAATTTTTCGCATTTTATTTCAGTATAAATGCAACGCTGACAAATTCCACCCAAATTACTCCAACGAACGGAATAACAGAGCCAAGAATACTTTTACAAACAGTAAATAGAGAATTTTGTCTCACTTTTTTTTTTTTTTTTGAAGGATACCGGGAAAAACCAAAATGAAGAAAAACAGAAACCCCAAATCAATAACAAAAACTAATATTGAACTAAAAATTTAAAAAAAAAATGTCTCAGAGGGCCGTTGGGTTCTGAAATGATGCCTTATAGTTTAAATAGGGAATAAAACGTAATTTTAACGGAATTTAAGAGTCTTTTATTCAAATATTTAAGAATTTTTATAGTAGAAAAGATCCGTTTAAAATTCGTCAAAAAAGTAACGGATACAAATCTTTTTTTTTTCCTCGGATATCCACGGATATGGATACGGATACGGATATTCGGAACATCACTGTATTGTACCTGCCAGGGAGATTAAAGGGAAGGAGATAAATCTTTACTATGCAGAAGTGGCAACGTTTGTTCACTTTTTCCAGAGGGCGCTGTATGTGCACCGCTCCCGACAATCGCAGCAGATCAATGTAAATGATGCTAAGTTTCTCATTTTTTTAGAGGCAGCTATTAAAGCAAAAAAAAAGAAAAAAACTGCTGGAAATTGGTTGTAATAAGGGGCCAATATAGTGGACGATGTACGACTTTCGTCCACAGGTAGTTAGCGCAGTATTTTGATGGAAAAATTTATTTTATTTTTCATCACCAACTTGCCGAATTCGTCTGCTATTAATATTGCGCTGTGCGATGTTTTATTTTTTACGAGTTGGAATGTTTCTATTCCTGAAAATAATTGACGAAATGAGAATGTAGTAGAATTAATTACGTAAATACTTTTTGTAATTAGTTGTAAATTTCGTGACATGCTTCGAGAACTACTCACTGCTTAAACACAATTGTTATCATTATTTTTTTTTTATTATTATTATTGCATTTTTTTCTACAACCAAATCGAAAAAAAATCGGGAAACCTTTTTCATTTAAAAAATACACATGATTTAATTTCAACAGAAAACCCCACAAACTATCTCAAAGAAGCGTTCCAAGGTATAATTTTTTGAATGAATTAGGTTTCTCGATTTTTTCTCCATTTGGTTGTCGAAAAAAATGCAATAATAAAAAAATAATGATAACAATTCTGTTTAAGCAGTGAGTAAGCACGTGAATAAAATTATTATAATCAATATCAGCTTGAAGTTAATTGAATAGAATATTAACATTTATTTTTATCTGTTAAAGGTCGTTAAAGCAAAAAATTATTTCGATTTAATTAGTTCTCGAAACATGTCACGAAATTTACAAACTAATTAAAAAAAAAGGATTTACGTAATTAATTCTACAACATTCTCATTTCTTCAATTATTTACAGGAATAGAAACATTCCAACTCGTAAAAAATGAAACATCGCACAGCGCAATATTAATAGCAGACGAATTCAGCAAGTTGGTGATGAAAAATAAAATAAATTTTTCCATCAAAATACTGCGCTAACTTCCTGTGGACGAAAGCCGTACACCGTCCACTATATTGGCCCCTTATTACAACCAATTTCCAGTAGTTTTTTTTCTTTTTTTGCTTTAATAGCTGCCTCTAAAAAAATGAAAAACTTAGCATCATTTACATTGATCCGCTGCGATTGTCGGGAGCGGTGCACATACAGCGCCCTCTGGAAATAGTGAACAAACGTTGCCACTTTTACACTAGAAATCCCGTAGGACATTTCTCTCCTTCTTCCTACTCCGTGGTACCTGCATATGAAAAGAGATTTTCTGTTCTTGATTAGGCGTAGAGGTCAGGTTAGTGATTATCACTTATTCGTTTGAACTGATAGTACTGACTTTTCACTTTTTGGGCCAATGTTACTCGAAAAAAGGCACAAGTTTTCCTAACGAAACAGTAGGGGAATGTGGGGCAAAGTGATATGGTTATGTGGACTGAGCTTTTTCAAAATGAACGAATTGTAAATTTATTTTGAAAATTACAGTACATAAAGAAAAAATACTCTATTTTATAATAAAACATACATGGAAACAGGTTTTTTTTTTTTTTTTTTTTAAATTTTGGCAGTAAATTTGTGCCTTCAAAAGAAAGTGAAAAATTTTCACTTTTTTTCCATGAGGCAAAGGGAAAATGAAATATTTCTCAAATGAAATATTTTCTATTCAATAACAGAAAATATTTTTGATCAAATGAATCAGTAAATGAAAGGTTTAATGAGTAAAAGAAAAGATACTGAAGCAATAATCTGAAAATTAAATTACTTAATTAATTAATACATGAAGAAAAATAAATGAACAAGTAAAAGAGTGAATGAATAAGAATATAATTGAATGAATGAATAAATCAGGAATTACTAAATGGAGGAATGTAAATAAATGAAATAATAGATGAATACCTAAGTGATTTAGTAAATGAATGAGCGAGTAAACAAAATTATTTTACTTTGCCCCGCATGTACTTGACTGATTGTGGAAAATATTTAAAATACAAATAAGCTTAATATTAACTAAATAAATACTTAACAGAGTTTCAGGAGGCCTCAATTAATATTTAAAATGTTTAAGACAAGAAATTTATCATTTTAGAATAACAAAAATAATTTTTGACTTGCAACAAAATATTACAAAATGAGTATCAATTTTTGAAAATTACCTGTATTACCATAAGCTTTAATCTTCGATGGATTTTTTTACTGCCTGGACTCGATTACATGTGCTACTATATAGTTAAAATATTATCAGATAGGTGGCGCTAAATATAGAGAAAATATTTCACCATTTCACTTTGTCCCGCTATTTCACTTTGCCCGTAATCCCCTTCATCAAAGGCCTAAGTTAACGGTACTTGTGTGCCTTAGCACTCATAATATCGTTTTGCATCAGGATACTCCGAAGCGGCTTTTTCAAAAATTAGTACCTTTAGCTTTTGTTTTATTGGTTACTAGCGGTACCCGCGCGGCTTTGCCCGTAGTAGAAAATTAAAAGGTCATTTGTTTCGCCTGTATATTTGCAACTAATGGATGATGAATTTCTCGCCAATTTGCTATGTTCATTTACTCACCCATGTTACGGTTTCACGTTATGATAATTTGGTAATTTACTCGTCATGTTATGATTATTTGCTCTGTAAAATGTTCTTAAAATTTTAATAGAAAAAGAACGAAATTGAATTTTCGAAAAATCGCTTTGAGGTGCTCCCCCATATGCCACGAACTAATTCTATGCCATATTTCATGAAAATCGGTCGAACGGTCTAGGCGCTATGCACTTAACAGACATACAGAGATCCAGACATCCAGAGACAGACCTTCAGCTTTATTATTAGTAAAGATTATCTAAAGGTCTTGTGAACATAAATCCTTCTCTTTTTCCTGACATTAATTATACGCATGTTCTATTAATTTCTGCATTTTTTAGTTTCATAGCAACCACATGAAACATTTTATTACCATTCCAGTCACTCTTTTTTATTATGCTTGTTTTCCATTCATTTTATTTTTGGCTGTTCTGATTGTTATTTTGAAACTCAGCTTGAACAACCGTTTGGTTTGTCTTCTATTTAAAATGTTCCATTTCGAATATGGAAAAAATATAACTGACTAAAATCTCCTTTGTTAACTATTTAAATAAGTCCTGTTTCATTTCATTAAACGTAACAATACAATTAGAAGTGCTCTAACTTTATTTGGAAATCCTGAAGCTCCAAAATCATTGATTAGTCCTTTTAAACCTTTATGATGTCATTAAACTAATCCTCAAGAATCAAATGATTGCTCACGGTAACAGTAATGTAGTAAATGCATCTCGTGGTTTGTTATGAGTCAACATTTCGAATCAGTCATTCAGTGTAACATTTGATCAACCATTTCTCTTATTTTTAACTACCCTATTCCTATTGCAATAGTTTTATTGCATCTACGGGCACAAGCGGATGAAAAACTCCTAAAGTGTTGTGCGGTTTCGGAAATTAAATAATTCTAGGGAACTCCTCTCCTTGCTTGAAAATTCCTGGACATTGTGCTTTTCCAAAAAATGGTTCCTTTTTCCTAGTTATAAATTTGAAATGATTTTTCCTCATTAATATAAATGTTACTGCTATAATGTTTAATATGTTGCCGACCGCCTTGTCTAGTGGTTAAGGAATTCCGACTGTGATGGGGTTCGAATCCCGACTCGGGCATGGATGTACTTGCTTACTCCTGTCCTTGTCCTTTCCTTGTGTGAATGTGTTGTGCTGAGAATGGTTGCCATCCCTGTAAACGGATCCTTATGGCTTGTGTGTACTGTGGAAGTTGGACTTCGCATCAAATTATGCTACAGTTGGAAAAATGAAGCAGAGCACCCCAAATAGCCAGCCTAGCTTGCACAAGTCAACAGTGGGGTTGTTTCCTTCAGTCAAAAGTAGTACTTTTAGTCACTGAAATTAATAGAATAAGCAAAAATAATAACATGGACTCAGAAAATACTTTCATTTTCCAACAATTAATTTTTTAATTAATTTTTTTAAATGTCCGATTTTTCAAACAAGGCGTGTTTTTTATGACGTTACAAATGATGCACTATGGCGCCTCTTTCTACCGCATTTCCACGTTATGATAATCAAGAAGCGAATTACAATTGCGTTCTACGCTTGCTATCAACCCTATCGTTGCCAATACACGTGAGTAAAGATGCGAATTAAATATTTTGGACCGTGAATGGCAACACTGAATGGCATTTCATCATTTGTGATGTCACCGGCAGAAGCGTTAAACGAGGAAAGAGCACCAATTTAAGTATTTTTTTTTTAAATATTAAACTTAAAGAAATTATTTTAAAAAATGGTCAGATTCCATGTTTTTAAGCATGCTCTTTCAGAAAAAAAAATACTTTTAAAATTTTGGAAACGACCCCATTACAACAACCATGCAGAAGAACGGATCCAATTATATAAGAACACAAGGGGATTCTAATAATGCCTTTCAGAGTAGAATCTTATGTTTCGAAACATGCAGTAGTAACAGGGGATTCTCTGCTTCGATTCTTCTCTGGTACTCATTCAAAGTAAAACATATCTATTATGATGCAATTCTTAGAATGCACAATATTCCATCCTGTCCAATGAGATATCACGCTTTGAGGGCAGAGGAGTTAGTGAAATTGGGAGTTAATGACAAGGAAGAGGAGAAGAGAGTTGCAAAAAATGTGACATCACACGTTTTGGTTGAAATAAAAACATCCTTCCTATCAATATCATGTCATCATGTTGATGTACTATAGCGTGACATGTGACCAGTGAAGAGAGGAGGCTTAAGGAGAAGTGTGACACTTTGTAACAAGGGGGAGGGGGCTCAAAAATGTTGAATAAACGTTGCCAAATAGAGGGCCCATGTGGTCTAAATCCTGGATCCTCCCCAAAATGTGAAGAAAATTCAAAAATCATTCATTTTCGTGTTCGTATGCGTAAGAAAACTCAAATTTGAGTCCCTGCAATGGAACCCTCCGAAATAAAATCCTGCTTACGCTATTGTTATATTATTACACATTTTTCATTTATCCCAGACCCCTGTGTGTGCCCAAATATTATATTTATCGACCCTCTTCTTGATTTGTGTGCTCATAATGTAATAATAATCTACCCCAAAATAGTAGCTGGACCCACCCTAAGTGAACACAAAGTTGAAGCAGCCTATCTAACCGTTGCAAACTGGCATGACGTCATCAATTTAGTATCACACCCATTAATGGCTAACCAATAACAAATCTTTCTGTGCTCAGCATTGAAACGAACACTTATTTCTATTCAGTTCTTAGAACGCACAGAATCTGCATGTATCTCTTTTATCTGCATGTTTTTAAATAATATAACAATATTTACTTTAGTAAAGAGAATTTTTTCTTCAAAATTTATAATATGACAGAACGGTTTTGAGAACCTTCTCTGCTGCTATAACATCCTTGACCTTGTTCTGCGAAACGTGATATAAAAGCTTGTTTACGTATCTAAAGCAGATTTAAGACAAGAAACTTATCTTTATGTGGTACTATCCGTAATCCGCGGACATCCAGCAAAACAGAATGTGTCGAAACAGCCCTGTTTGACGTCACCAGGACTGTAAATTTATCAACGTCAGCGTGGTTGATCAACTTCGATCGTATCTGTGTGGTATCTGCTAACAAAAGTTTCTTGAGGAAACAGCAGGCCAATACTCGGATAACAGACTACCATCAAAACCCGAAATTATGCATTCAAAAAACGATTTTTCCATTAACCTTTCTGAACTAGGAAATATTAAAACTTAATGCTAGTAATAGTCCATACCAAATATTATTTTCCATGTTATTATAGCTATTTTCAGAACATTATACGGTAATCTGTATAGAATAATGATGAATATGTTTATAATGTGTTTCATTTTTTTCGCAAAATTTGTCCTTTTCTTATTGTTAAGTAGTATCGATTTGGTGGAATTAAGTATTTGAAATTCGAAGCACTTTTATATTTCCTGGTAAGAAATGATTAATGCCGGAATTCTGATCAGGAACTACTTAGGATGGCAAACTTTGCTTTTTGTACATGTTTTCATTATTCTTGAAAAAAAAATATTTATTTTTATTTTCCATGACAACATTCTTAACTTATAGTTAAATAATCAGAGGAAAGTGTGGTAAGATGACGTTATTAAGTTTCAAAAAAAACTTTCGTTTTAGGATGCGAATTAAAATTTTGAAACCCACGACTTCTTTAGTTATTTTTTTAAAAATTGAGACTCTCGCTATCTCTTTTTAAAATGTGAAAAACATGTCATTAAGAACAAAAAGCGTTTTTCGTCTTCTTACCCCACCTACCGGGTCAGATGACGACGAAGGTGGGTTAGATGACGAACAACTAAAAGTGAACATGCTTCAAAATGATGCTCCAAAAAATCGTATAAACAGATCAAATTGGTAGGACCATATATGTTCTACCTTCTCAAACCCAAAACAACATGTTTGGAGCATGCTGTTCACCTATCTCTCTCGTAAATAGTTTCCCAGTTCGAAAGAGTTTGCCTGGTGTTCTTATGAAATAATTATTATTGATTAATTTCCATTGTTAGACTCCATGTATCTAATCGACTTCTTAAATATTCTTTGATGATACTAACCGTCCAGAAAAATATCTACTATAAACAGGGTTTTTCAAAATTTGATTTTTGGATGTTTTTGGCAAAACAGAGTTCTTTCACTTTTGGTTTTGTTCGAAATATTGCTTGTGGTTTGGCATATCTTTTTGTGCGAACTAGTGGAAAGAAATAAAGATGTCGAGTTTAAAAAAATTAAAAATTTCGGCTACTCATAATGAAACAAAGTCTTGCCATGAAAGAAACTTTCTCCTTTGTTTCCTGGTTGTTTTCTTAATAGTCACGACTGAAAACGAGAGTATGTTGAGCAAATAATTGAAGAGCTATTTAAAAAGTGTCAAGGAATTTGATGGGTGTGGAAGAACCGTTGAGAAATTAACAGGCTTTCTCAACGGCAGGTAGAGGTAGTGTGTCTGACGTAATTGGGTCTGGAGAATAGTGGTAAGGACGCATCTTCTATCTTTCTATCTTTGTATCTTAATTGTGTTCCTCTTGGTCATCTGAAGTTGAGAAAGAGTTCTGTGAAAGAGAAGATGCGGAGCAAATAAATGAGGAGCTACGTAAAAGCTGTCAAAGAATTTTTTGGGTGTGGAAGAACCGTTGAGAAATTGGCAGGTTTTCTAGGTAGTGTTTCTGACATAATTGGGTCTGGAGAACAGTAGTAAGGAAGTATCTTCTTTCTTTGCATCCTAATTGTGTTCTTGTTGACCATCTGAAGTTGAGAAAGAGCTAAGCAGGTTGGGCGCTACGGAGGAAGTATCAAGGAAGCTGATGGCTGTGTGAGGACATTTGAGGAGGTTATGGAGATAGTTTCACTGACTTTGGGTTTGAAAGGAAACTGAGGAAATGGGAGGATAAATGGCTTGGGCATCCTTTTTTTTTCAGTTTCAACAATATTAGTAGTTTATCGAAGCTTGAAAATCTTTACCTGCATAAATGTTGACGCCTAGAGTTTCACTTAAACGGAAAAGGTACTGAAAAACGTGTTGGATAAGGTGATAAACGAGTAATGTAATTGTCATCATCCGCCTAGCCTTACCCAATTCTGTAGTTTTGTTTTGAATTAATTTTTCAGAACCGTAGCCTTACATCTTATGTTTTACAAAAAATTATTGGAAGAAAAAAATAGCTTACTGTTGCTGAGTAATTCCTTACGTTGTAAAGTCAAAAAACAAAAAAATCCGTCTAGCTGGAAGTTGAGAAAGAGCTGATCATGTTGGGAGCTGCGGAGGAAATGTCAAACGATGGCTGTGGGATAACATTTGAGGAGTTGATAGACTTGATGTTTCTCAGCAAAAAAAATCAATCTTGCTGGTTTTCGGCTCGTAAAGCAATCTATTCCGGCATCACTTGCAGTAAACTTCGTTACACAACACCTCAGAATCAAAAAGTACTTTAATGTTGACGTCAATGAAAAAGGTATAGACATCACTTGCAGTGAAAAAAATGTGCAGTGAAAAAAGTATAGACATCACTTGCAGTGATACCTCAGTATCAAAAAGTACTTTGATGTTGATGTCAGTGAAAAAGGTATAGGAGTATATGAATTCAATCCGGAGAATCGGGACTTGACTTGCATGGCAGTTCACGGGAGCACAGCTCCTGACGAAATTCTTTTCAATTTTATGTGATTTTTTTTGCGCATTAGGACAAATTTAAGGTGATTTAAGTATGAAAATATTTTGAAGACTGTGGAGATTAATCACCTGGTTTGTTAGAAATAAAGGCCTGCCTGTTGCTGTTGCATTCCATATCAGCAATTATCAACCAGTGGTCCGGCGGACCGGCACCATTCCGCAGATAAATTTGACCAGTTTTTGATTGTCCACGTGAAAAACATTTCCTCACTAAAAATAAAAGTTAAAAAATAAAATAATAAACATAAAAAAACTGTATGCAACCTTTTTTTACGTGAATTTGGAAAATAATGTTCGGAATTTTCTGATTTTTCATCATGTTAATTTTTTTACGAATAATTATTGCACTTATTACTAATGTTTCTTTTAAATATTCTTGGGGCAAAATTTTGAAACCAAGTAAATTTTTATGTAACTTTATTTATTATTATTATTTTGTAAATAAGAAAAGAAATCTGCACCGACCTGATTTTTTTTACTAGTTCTTTGTAGTTCCTGAGTAAAACGAAAAGTAGAACAGAAAAAAAAAAGCAAAAAAACTCCCGGCAGATTAAAAAAAAATAATGAATAATAAATAAAGAATGAATACGTAAAAAAATAAAGACTTTTTAACTATTCGAAAGTCGAATGGTTTTTTAAATTAATTAATTCATTATTGTTATTAATTAGTTTTATTTACTTTTAAGGTAAAAACCTCTTCGGGCCGAGAAATTTTTTCAAAAGCTTTTGCTGGTCCGCGTGTTAAAAATGCTGTTCACATGAGGCAGTGAGAAGCAAAGGGATGTAAGTGGACATTTTCAAGTTGTGAGTAAAACGCGTTTGAAAATAAGGCCCTAAGTAGGCTTCCTGCGAAAAGTTTTTCTAAATCATGCTGTATAACAGCACCTACCTGGGCTACTCGTCTTTCCCGAAGAGAGGTAGAGAGATTATACATCCAAATTTTAAATTTTACCACTTATACATCCCTTTGTTTCTCACTGCCTCATATGATTTTGCCAAAAAATACTTTTGAAAGTTGTTCGGAAAAGAGTTGTTTGAGAATTTTTCAAAATTTTTATAGTAATAATAATAATAATAATAATTAAATAAATAAATAGAACAAAATAAAAATCAGACCAAATAAACAAATGTTCAACAATGTTTCCAAAACTGGGCTGCAAATCCTAGATTGCGAAAACTTTAATCAGCCAGACACTATTTATTGAGCAATCACGATTGCTTATTGTCCTCACTTGACCGTCCTTGGCGTTGTGGTTCCTTTTTCAGCTTGGACCAGGGGCGTCTACAGCACCACCGTCCACCGTAGGCGGCGCGGCTGCTCCGGTCCTGAGCTATCCGCTTCTCTTGGTCGGAGGCGTCCATTCCTACACACACGCACGCTCACACACTCGACTTTACACACATACACTCACACACGCCTACGTACATACACACAAGTCTACACACACACAGGTCTACACACACACACAGGTCCACGCACACACACAACTATGCACACGTAACCGTCCAGGAGGAGAGGCAGGCTTGGGGGGGGGGGGGGGACAGGAGCCGTTTCTAGAAACAATAACTCCAATGAGTCTTCACGAGTCCTGTCGCAACTCGTGATTGCGAAAAACATAATTTGAATTCAAAATTTCAGAATTCAAATTAATTCTCTTTCTTTCTTTTTTTTTATTTTTATTGATTTGATTTTTGCATAAAATAGTTTTGTCACTCTACTCCAATAAGACACAATTAAATCAGTCTTTCTCAGTATTACTCGTGAAACAATGACATTGAATACATTTATCAAAACGAAACAGTTTATCATAATGCTTTTATTCAGTTCCCAAGTAGGTGTGATTAATGTGTCTCGTGAATTGTAAAAACTTGCTATGATGATCTCATAAGACGAAACATAAGAGCTGCTTCAATTTGCATTTCTTTTCTCTCTTTTTTTTTTCTCATGTGTTGTACATGAAAGATATCGTTTTTTTTTCCGCACACAAACAGCTGTTCGCAGCACGACTGAGCGAGAGATGTTAAGTTCTCACGATAAGAACGCAGTAATCTTCATCGTTTTGTCATCGGAATACAAAGAGCTTAGTTAATACATTCTCTGAAAAAAGAATCGATTGACTTACTGATGCGGTTTGTTAACAGTGGCAACGCTGATGGGAATTAAACCCTTTCTCGTTTTTCAGTTTTTTCAGGAGCAACTAAAGTTTAGTTAGTTGTAAATAATCAACGTAAAAAGAAACACTCATACTAAAAAAACATATATTCATTTATTTTTCTTTTAACGCTTGAATTTATCACACTTAGGGAATAAATACGCGAATTCAATTCATCTTCAAGTCATTTTTGCAAGGGAAATCTGTTCACGTTTTTTTTTTTTCTTTTTTCTTTCACAGAAAATTCAGTTAAAAGTAGTCCAATAGATACCAAACTATTTGTCGCTAAATTTTTAATTATTGAAAACGTCCACAACCCTAGAAAAATTTTACCCTTTCCCCTTTTTTTGTGGTTGGAGGCTGTCTATAAATGACTTCACACTTTTTAAAAACAAATTTGACCAACTACCCCTCCGTTGTCGCAGTCAAACTTCATTGTTCCCCCTCCCTTCCCCTTGTCACAAGTCACGTTGTTTTTCAAAAGCATATAGGTAAGACAATGTGTGATGTCATTCTTCTTGTATTTCCTTCACCGCCACGGGAATGTCAACTCTTTTTCTCTCGAATTTTAGTACTTTTTAATTTTTGACGTAACGAGAATTTTTAATCTTTTCGATTGGTTTTTCATTTTATTTAGTGTCGCTATATATTTGTTCAAAGTTACTTTCAAACTACTTCTTTGGCGATACCATACATTATTTTGTCTTTTTGCTGGACTTTTTTACAAAACAAACTTTTAAACAAGGCTAAAAACTTCGTTAAAATTAAAAATAATTCGCCAAATAAAAAACAAGCTATTAAATAGCAAAAGATAAAAAAACACAAAATTTCTCGCCAATTGAATAAAAGAAAGCGAAAAGCTTTTGTGGTTGATTCAGGTTTGTTTGAAACTATGCGACTTAAAGATCCCTCTTTCAATTACGAAAAATTACTCATTTGAGTCGATTTTATTGCTGAGTGATAAAGGATGTCAATTTCGGAACAAGAAAATCACAGAGAACTTGACATTAAGAACGCTCATGAGTCATCAACGTTAAACTTGCGGTTAACTTACGGATGTGGGAGTTACCAAAAAAGCTCGGTGACTGTATTATAGCATCTTTTGGCCAAGTAAAAATATAATCAACTATAAATTATATTTGAAAATAAGGCAAAAAGCAACGATGAAAAGACAGACTCTAATAAAATGTTTATCCTTGAACTCATCAATTTCTAGTAACAAACCTGTTTTAATCATAGAGCTATGAATTTTTTTCAAGACGAGAAAAACTCTGTGGCATTTTTTTTTTTAGAGGAGTGAAATATATCTAAAAATATTCTTGCCAGACGTCCCAGTTTGACCGGGACAGTCCCGGTTTTTAGGCAAAATCCCGGCCGATTTGTATCACGTCCCGGTAAAATGTAAATTTAAATAATACAGATGACCAAAAACGTAAAAAAAAAAAATAACTGTGAAAGATTATTTAGGATAATTACTTTGTCATTTTAAATATAGACTTACAAAAATAAAGACTTGTTGGATCAGCTTGTGAGGAGTTTTACAACAAGATTAAATCCAAAAAAAGACTTTCTAAAAGAAATCCTAGCGAATGAATGCATGTAAATATTGTTCACGTTTTTATTCCTCATTAAAAGTATTTCTTCTTACTAAAGTAACTAATAAATATTAACGTAAAAGAACTAATATGTTAAAGTTTATGTACTTGTGTCATTTATTACTACCACTGGTTTAGGCTCATAATTAGTAACCATTTATTCATAGCATTAAGAATGAACTACCCTGTAAAACACGCTAAAAACAATCTGGGTTGCGTTCCTTTTTAAATTCTCACAACGTGACGGGTGCTGGGGCGTGGGGACATTCCGGTGTCCCGGTTGAACACTTCAGAAATTTGGCAAGCCTATCTAAAAAGAGTTTAAGCAGTGAAAACCAAAAAAGTGATCGGTTCCTGAAGGAAGAAAAAAAAACTAAATTTCATTTTAAGAGAAAATACATACTAATTTGTTTTTTTAAATTGCGAAAGTTCAAAATAGTTAATTGAAAGAAAAAAAAAAACTCTTGAATGTAATAGTTTAACATTTTCAATTGCTTTTTCCCAGAACTGGTATCACCTGTTTTGTAACCAAAATGTCGCATAGTCAGCTTCCCAAGTATTCTAGCCGTACTACAACAGACCCTTTCTTTCCGACAAGGAAAATATGTTTCTTCTTGTGAGTTATCTTGTCTTTAGAAAGCCTCGTCTTCATCGGAAAAAAAGCCAATTTATTCTTTGTTGCACAACGTATATAATAGCTTAATTTATGCAAAACATTGTTTTCATATTCAAACAACTTATAGCTTAATCGACTAACGATTGCTTCCAATTAGGGTAGTTGAGAGCAAGTTTACTGTAATGTCATATTCTTTGCAAAGATGTAATTACATGTTTTCTCTCTTTTTTGAGCAATCACGATTGCTTATTGTTCTAATTGACTGTTATTTGACTCTTTTGATGTCCTATGATTTTATTTTCCCCCCGCCTCCCTCTGCAGCAGCACCACCGTCGACCGGCCGCCTCGCGGTGCTGCTCCTATAGCGAAAACCGTCTCCAGGTTGCGTCCATATCATACACACACACGCATACATACACACACCTACACACACACACACACACACATGCGCGCACACACACACACACACATACGCGCACACTAACAAACACATACACACACACCTACACATACACACAACTACCCACACATAAACATACCCCTTCCACACACAAACACACATGCCTACACACACATACACATACCCCCACACACAAACAAACATATACCCTCCCCCCAAACACACACAAACACGCATGCCTACATACACACACACTCGTGATTGCGAAAAACATAATTTGAATTCAAGATGTCAAAATTCAAATTAATCTTTCAGTTTTTTATGTGTTTGAAATAACTTCATAGATTTTCATTCTTGCTATTGATTACTCCAGTCTTGCAGGCTGGCTTTATATGAAATGTGTCTGAATTTGAGTTTTTTTTTTATGAGATGTCTTCATCGGGGAGAAAATAAGTATTGCATCCCCTTAGATTTAAAGCCAAACCAAACGGTCGTGAATGTAAACTTCAAGGGTAGATGCTTTGAATTCAGAACTAAAAGTTCAGTTGTAAATTTCGGGACAGAGATTGAAAATTTACGACTGTTTTGGGAAATTCGGGAAGTATGGTCACCGAAAGCTACTTTATGATCACCGCAAAAAGTAAGCAAATTTAAAAAAAATTATGTTAAACAGCTTTTGAGCATGTGTCTCATCCTCATATATATATAACAGCCAATGACCGAGTAACGCTCCTGACGTCATCAACAATAAAACTCGTGCCACGGCATAATAATTTGAGAAAATATTTCGGTAATGTTTAACATGCAGGGTAAGGCTGTATCGTGACAAGGCAGAACTCGGTCCGGTTATTTGACTGTTTTAGTGGTAAGACTGTGTCGGTTCAGGGAAATGAAGAAACGAAAAAGTGCTCAACAATGAACGCTACCGACTCACCAGTGTTTCGATTAATACAAGCTAGGTGGACAAAAGTCAAGTTCAAAATTCATCATTTCATCACACAAAATTAAAGTGTTCCTAAATTCACATGATTTAATTGTACATGATGGATATTATTTATACTTGTAAGTGCTTTTTTTCCCTAATTTAATTGATCTATTTGATAATTAAACAATATTAAAACAATTTTGAAGATAAACGAAGGAGTTTTTGCTCGTTCAAAACATTTCAAGTGATGGTAATAATTTTACCCGTTTGTATCCGGGCCAAATTTTCTGTATATAATAGCTGCACTTTTCCCATTATTAATAAGGTGTATTATAGTCAGCACACTCTAGTACAACATATTTTTTTTTTTATCTAGAGTACTTTCTTTCGAGTGGGGATTTCTTTGAAGAGTTATTGAAACATCCAAAGCTTTGGGTTAAAAAAAATATGTTGTACTCGAGTGTGCTGACTATAACGCGTCGTATTATTAAAGGGAAAGCTGCAGCTACTATATACAGAAAATTTAGCCCGGGTACAAATGGGTACAAGTCATTGCCATCACTTGAAAGTTTTCAAACAGGCAAAAAAATCCTTCGTTTATCTTTAAAAAAAATTTAATATTGTTTAACTATCAGATAGATTAATTAAATTAGGGAAATAAAGCACTTACTAGTATAAAAAGTATTCATCGAACAATAAAATCATATGAAATTAGGAACACTTTAATTTTGTGTGATGAAATGATGTCTGGAACTCAATTGATTTATTCAATTACAAACGGATACCTACCTTTGAACCTTACTACTCACGTGACGGAAAGGAGTTAGACATAAACAAATAACTAAGTATCATGTTTTGGTTTATTGTTTGCATTATCCCAATACCAAAGTTTATAATTTTGAACATGACTTTTGTCCACCTAACTTGTACTAACCGAAATACTGTGCGACTGGAGTTTAGGGTGAATCCACTGGACTTAGGGTTAAACTGTCAACGAGCAAAATATCACCAAACAGGTAATTGCTCCGCTCAAATGTAAAAGCAAATTTCACCCGTCAAATCTTGACGGGCGATTTTCTAGTATGAGATAAAACTAATTTTTCATCAGAAGGGACGTAAATATACAGTTTGTCTCCTAGGAAACTTAGTTATTCGCTTCTCCAGCGGAAAAAAAAAGAAAAAGAGAAGATTGAAACAACCTTCATTGCAAATTTTAATCTTTCCCGTCAAAAGAAAAAGTGATAACTAGCTTATTTGAACAATTTCAATCAATTACCCGCAGAAACAAAAAAAGATTGACACAATTGATGCTCAACAGGATTTTATGTTGCTAGTGTTCATCGACTCCAAGCCTATGACAGCTAAGTTCTCCTTGAAAACTAATGACTTAACTTTCAGCGCTTTTTATACCACAGTTTTTTTTTCCTCTCTTCTTTTTTCTTAGTTAGTATCAAATTACTTGAAATATAACCGACACCGGAAACTATTTTCTCCTTTAATTAGCCGCCATTTTAAAAACAGAAAACGAAAGAAAAGCCCTTTTCAGCCACAAACCGGTAATAGCTCTACAGATGGAGAAAAAAAAAAGTTTGCAGCGGATGGTTTGGTGTGTTCGACGGTTTTGATAAGGACCTCATCGCGGTTTCTTCAGAGGAGGAATGACGTCATTCAAAGGGGCCTTTTTTTGCGTAATTGGCGAGTTATTTTTAGAATATGAGCTTTACGTGTCGTGTAGCACGTAGACCTTGATGAAATGATGGATTAGGAGGCAGAAACACCGGAAGGGGGGAAATTTAAAGCAAGGTTCAGTATTCTTCCCATTTTAAACAGTTCTGTTAATGAATTAGGGCGAACTTAATTGCAAATATCTTTCTGAAATGAACTAAGAATCAGGGCCTGAATAATGTAGTGTGCTTTGGGTCCGTGGACCTGGGACCATAATTTCAGGGACACCAAAATAACATAAATTTATTTATTTCTTGCTATATGTAATTTATTTATTTCTTGGCGCTTTTCTTGCAAAAATAAATTTTCATGTTCCTACTTATATTTGAGCAAAGGTAGGGAAGAGGGCACGAATTTTTACCATAATTAAGGAACAATTTATGCAGGTATGGATGTTTAATTGATTTTTTAGTACATAGCTACTTTGAAAAATTACGGGTTTTCATATAAGAGGGGTCCCAATTTTTATCAGGAAACATCCTCGTTATTTTATCAGGATGTGACATCACTTCGGCTGTATCGAGCCTGCTCCAGATACCCTAAACTACAACTTTTCGGCAGTAACCAGTCTTCGATTTCTTCAAAAAATTGAGAGATTTTTAACTTTTTTTTTTTTAAATAGATAGACGGAAAAATTCACATACACAAACTCGCGAATAAATAAATAAATAAATAACGACTGGAAGATCAGTTGATTTTTAAACTGCTCAAACAATACAAAAACCGTAAAATCCAAAGTCCACATCCACACGGATTAGTTCCGTCTATATGAAAGAGAAGTTTTCACTACTGTACTCGCCTATGAGTTTGTTGGTAAATGAATCATAGCAGCGTATTATCAGTAAAGCTGTAGTAGGGAATCTAATGGCATTGCCGTTAATATGAATCATAAATTATAACCACTTTAGTAATTGAGTTGGTTTAGGAACTTGATGTCCTAACAACTGAGATAATCTACTGAGAGTTCTGTGTATATGAATAAAAAGTTTTCAGTATTTTTGATTTTATTGGTTTATGAATTAGCAGCTTGTTGTAATTACAACTGAAGTAGACTCTCAGATAAGAGTTCTGTGTATATAAGTCATACGATATTGAGATAAAACGAGCTGATGTGTGCCTCACATGACTTCCTTTTACTACAATTTTATGTCATTTTCTCATTATTGTCATTTTTAATGTGATTCAATAGTTTACTCTCTATATATCACCAACAGTGGCCAAATTAAAACCAGATTTAAAAAAAGAAAATTTTAAAAAAATCGCCGAATTGCCAAGTTGGCGACAAAATTTGGCGACCAAAAGACTGGCGATATATCGCTAAGTGTCTGCCAAATTATAACACCACTTAAATTTACATCGAAATTAACAATGATTTCCCCCCAAAATGAGGCAAAAGGCCTCCTTTGGAGCATCCGAATGCAACCAAAAAGGGAGGTGCACAACTAGACCCCACTAGGAGTCTGAGTACCAAATTTCAACTTTCTAGGACATTCCGTTATTGAGTTATGCGACATACATACACACATACGCATATACATACGTACAATACAGACGTCACGAGAAAGCTCGTTGTAATTAACTCGGGGATCGTCAAAATGGATACTTCGGGTGTCTGTATGTTCCTAGGCATATATCCACGTGTGGCCGAGTTGAAAAATAACCTCAACATTTATTTGGGGGTGAGTAAAATGGAAATTAAGGCCGATTTTTGAGTGAAATTTTTTTCGCGAATACAATACTTCCTTTTTTGTAAAAGGAAGTAAAAAAAAGAGCCTAGGGGTGAAAAATCATTTGACAAACGATTTTCGTGACCTCAAAACACATTTCCACAATGCTCACTGTTATTTTTGTATTTTCAACGTTGCTATAATGTTTCTAACTTATGGCACAAACATAAATATTTTATTCGTATGTTAACTATGGTTTTGTTTTTAATAAAATTCTAGTAACGTCAAATACAAACATTTTATTCAAACCTTGACTCGACGAAAACAAACTCTTTAGCCCTTCACCTCAATGTCAAGATTGCGCGTGCGTAGCATCTAAGTTACACTTTCAGAAACGTTTTGTCCGTTTTTTGGAAAGAATCACGTTTATTACCTTCATTCTTTGCAGAAATATACATGAAATATTCTTTTCGCTTCCGGAAGAATTTGATCTTCATTAAAGTTCATGTATTGTGCGTTCATGAGGAGAAGAGACTTCGGAACGCCTTCCCGAAAGCAAAGCTAAGTTTAGTGCGGGGGTGATCGCTACTGCTTTCAATTGAGACAACCCTAAATTTGGCGGGCATTTAAATTTGTAAAAATGTCTTTGTATTCTTTCCTTTCGTTTCTAGCTTCGCGTAATTGTCGTCTACGGGGAATCTATACTTTTTAAACTGAAAATTTCAGAACAAAAATATTGTATTTACAAAAAAAAGTAAGGTATTTTGTTTTCCGAATGAAACATTTCTATTAAGGATAGGCTTTCTGAATTTTGAACGATATCCTTTTAAACACTAACGTCCTATATTCGAAATTGCAAGTGCGCTGATGAAAAAAAGGGGGGGGGGGACAGGAAAACTTCATTGCCACACAGACTGTGGCATTGAAATGCTTAAGGGTCGCGTTCGTTTTGAAGACTTAATATCTCTCTCCATCTCCCTCTCCGTTTTCTTGAGGGGGGGGGGGACTCAGTAGCTCTTACGGGTTGGGTCTTTTTGATGCATCTGTATGGATTGTACAAAATTTCAGATCATATAGAGCGGATATACAGTCAGTAGATCTACAGTAGCAGTTATTTTTGAAAAATGATGAAACATTATTCGAACAAAAGTTGCCCCCCCCCCCCCAAAAAAAAAAGCTTGGTTGAACCAAAGGCGGGGACTGGGCAATTGTTCCAGAAAGGATTTACATGTGAGAAATAAAAGTAAATGAGAAAACAATAAAAAATCATTCTGAAATATTTAAAGCAATTGACTATTAAAATCAAGGCAATTTCTCTAAGTATTGCATGAATATTAATGTTTAGAAATATGTAATAATTTGCGATGCGTTATCTATACTTCAAAAACTAATTAATAAACATCACATAATAAGTTGACTGCGCATATTGTAATGTTTCAGACTAAATCACTTAAAATTACTACTGCGTCAAACCTTAATTTTCTCCATTGCTGTTTTTTTTTTCCTTGTGGTTGAGTCAGTTTCCTTGCCAGTGTGGGATATGTTGAACAACTGAATAGGTTGACTATAGCAACGTTTCTTGATAAAAATAACGCATTTTACATTCAGTGCCAAGGACGGATCCAGAAACTATTCAAGGAGGGGGCGATTGATTTCACACCCTTACCCTTTTATAAATTCGCAAACCTCCGCCCCCCCCCCTTTCCAAACACCATGAAAGATCGTCTCATTTCAGTTATTTTGGGAAGGGGAGGGACTTCCTTTTCTACAAAATTGCGGAGGAGTGTACCAAACCCCATCCCTTACCTTAACGCCATCAAAGGTGTCCCATTAAAGTTCCTCTTTTTTTTGGGGGGGGGGACTTCAATTTTCCAAACTTTCCTGAGAAGAGCCCTTGAACCCTATAACCCTATTTAATATCATCTAAAATCTTCTAAAATTGAGTTTTTGGAACTTTGAAATACTTCCTATACAAAGTTCAGATCTCTATCAGTAATGTGTTAAGAATAAGATATGTGCTACACTTTAATTTCCCAGACAGCAAGAGCTTCGTCAAACTATTGAGGATAGGCTAAAACAATTTTCAACTTCAGTATCAAAGACATGCCGTGGAAGAGTTCTGCTTCTCGACTCAAGGAAGGGGCAGTCGCCCCATCGCCCCTCCCTTGTGTCCGTCCTTGTTCGGACCTGTATTAGAATACGGGCAAAAAACTTTTGCCTATTTTATGATCCCTACACGTAACGTTGTTCCGTAAAAGTACTGGAAGAACTGAATTACTTTTAGAGTAATCGAAAAAACTTGAATAAAAAAAGCATGTATATTTTTTCGTATTTACAAAAATAAATAGGTTAAAACAGTAACATAAAACGTTGTTTCAGGCACTTATTCAATTATTCTGTAGATAACCATATTGGCATGTGAAAAGCTTTAATTTTTGTTTTGTTCCTTTTTTCATTTCTGAAGAATAAAAGCCATATTGGAAAAAAAAATAGTACTAAAGTATTGAAATGTGTCACACAGAGTGCAACTTACCTACTGAGGCTTCCAAAATTGTTCGTAGGCTTTAAATGTGTATGGTTAAAAATGAAGTGCCTAGGAATCGAAATAGTAGTTCAATACTTTTTCATACTGTCTCTACATGATTACATCAATTCAACATTTTTTTTACAAAATATTGACTGTTTGAAATGGGCCAAAAATGAGGTACAGAGAAATATTTTCAGAAAAATTCGAAATTAAAGTTATCGTCTGTCGTTTTCTTTCTTTTTTCTTTTTTTTTTTTTTTTTTTGTTATTTTTTCAATGCGGTGATAGTTAAAAAATCTTTTGGCATTAATTTTTGCTTGTTCACTTTACAAATCTACGTATTATTTTAAAAATGACTCGTATTCGCAAAGTAACAACAAACACAATTCGAAAACGCATTAATTCTTCATTATATTCGAAGTAAAACAGTTCGAAATATTGCAAAAGTAGTTCATTTATCCCTAAGCACTGTGTAATATTTAATAAACGCTTTAAAGAAGAAAATCGGATCGAAAATAAGGTGAGAAATGGTTGACCAGCAAAGTTAACAATATGCGATTAGAGATTTATAATTAGAATACCTATGAAAAACCCACGTTTGAGAGCTGTGAAAGTTTCAGCAGAATAGAAGGAAAAATTTTCCTTCCAATTTCACCTGCAACTGTTCACCGTGTTTTCAGAAAATGTTTACTTAGCGTGAAAGACAGAAAGTTTAGGATTTCCTTCGCAAAATCAATGATAAATTAACCCAAAACGTATAAAAATACACTGCAAATCTTAAAATACTTTTAAGTCGAACAATTGTCTTAGTAGCACACCTTTTTTTCGGGAAAGAAGGTGGGAGGTAATTTCTTAGAAAATTATAGAACACTCGTCTTCTTACAGCGCGATAACGATGGCCAATTGCAACCTTTCTCAGTGTTGGTCTGAAGCCTCATCCCCAAAAGACGCATATATAATCTTCCGATACCACGTGTTGGGGGCGTGGCCAAGTCTCAACTAGTGAAAAACGAACAATAAAACGTTATTTGATTTAAATCAACTGCGTATATTCTACAGTTATCAAATGTACTCTCTTGTAGGATTGATAGTAATTTTTACTTCCTTTTACAAAAAAGGAAGTACTATTGTATTCGCGAAAAAAATTTCATTCAAAAATCGACCTTAATTTCCCTTTTACTCACCCCCGAATGAATATTGAGTATTTTTTTCTCGACTCGACCACACGTGGATAAGTGCCTAAGAACGTATAGACACGCGAAATTTCCTTAATGACGATTCCCGAGTTAATTATAACGAATTTTCTCGTGACGTCTGTATGTACGTATGTATGTCTGTGCGGATGTGCGTATGTATGTCGCATAAATCCAGAACGTAAGTCCTAGAAAGTTGAAATTTGGTACGCACACTCCTATAGGGTCTAGTTGTGCACTTCCCCTTTCGGTGGAATTCGGATGTATCTAAAGGGATCTTTTGCCCCTTTTTGGGGGGAAATCATTGTTAATTTCGATGTAAACTCAAGTGGTGTTATAATTTGGCGGAAGCTTGGCGATATATCGCCGGTCTTTCGGTCGCCAACTTGGCGACAATATTGGCGATTTTTTTTTAATTTATTTATTTTTTTAAAACCTGGTTTCAATTTAGCCATTGTTGATGATATTTGAAAAGTAAACTATTGAATCCCATTAAAAAATTGCCAGTAATGGGGAAATTACATTAAATTAGAGTAAAAGGAAATCGTGTGATGCACATCAGCTCGTTTTTTAATCCTACGGCCGTCTGCGGCATTTCTGCCATTAATCGACGAGAATCCCAATAAGATGAAATATAAAAATGTGAATAAAATTTTGCATTCTTAGTGTTGTCGTTTAAAAACTTTAAAATAATGGGGCAGTTCCTGAGATGATCACCGCTCATCTCACCCTGACGCCACTGAGGAAGGACAACAGGGCGAATCCTTCATTCCAATTCTATGCAGATGTGTTTGCAAACAGTTTGTCCAGTGATTTCTCGAAAACAAGCCACTCCAACAAACCGAGGCAATGAAATGGGGATTCCATTACTTTTATTCAGCAGGGTATTCCACTTTCTATCCCCAGCTGCGTCACTATATGAAATGATAATAACTTAACTCAATGAAATTCCAAACCAAGTTTAAATTCTGGTTTTTAATTTTTTGAAACTTTCAAAAGAAATGAAATTTTGTGAAAATCTGTGAAACGTTATGAACTGTCGTGACGCACTATGTTTATCTAGTTGATATATGTTGACGCATAACGTATATTTAATGTGTCACGTAGTTGTTACATACAACTATTAATGTATCATGTAGTTGTGACACACAGCTATTAATGTGTCACGTAGTTGTGACATACAACAGCTGTAGGTTATGTCATTGGGGAAAACGGAAACTTACTGTACATCAAAACAAGCCGTACTAATGGGGATTTTTAACACGCGTATACATAACCGCACTAATGGTGATTTTTAAAACTAAACTATTGGTGAGTGACGACTAGGCAAAGAAGGTATGACATTCTAAGAGTCCAGGTGTTTCCAAAGAAGTAATCATTGTTTGGAAATGGCACTGTGAAAAACAGTTTACCAAAGTTTAATTATCTCACAACTTCCTCTGTTGCAAAGTCCTGATGTGAAATACGTAATTTTAACTGCTTTCATTTTTTTTGTGCAATGTTACAGAAACATTTGATTAAAAATTTCACCTTTTCTGCTGTTTTTTCTGTGCAACTCAGGTGTTTTCATTTACCTCATGCATGTTGCACATGTTGCACATCTCAGTATGGGATGTTTTTGCTTGTCTTGGCGAAACAATAAGATCATATGTGTTTGTCAAATTTTACTTACCGTTTTAATGATCGTCAGCCACTATCATTTAAAATTTATTAAACTGTACTTGCTATGCTCATAAAAGTACATATTTTTTCTTCACTGTTCTGGACGGAGTCTTTTACCCTTTTGAGCCATAGTGGCTTCATTTGGGTCCACCTAGTTGAGCACTTCTTTTCAGCCGACAGACACAGTGGCAGCATAATCCACCTGCTCTCAACTTGTCTCAGCTCAGTAATTTTATGTCCTGTGTCTCCAAGGACAAGAAATATTTGTAATTATACTGTAACTAAAGATAAAGTGCAGATTAAGTTTAGATCATTCTCCTAATGTCACACGGTGGAAGAATTCTTTCTTAACTTAAAAGAGTTCCAAATTCAGATGTTATTAAATAACTTGAACGTCTTACACAATCAGCGTGCTGTCATTACCGATAAAGAACGTTTGAAGAAAACACTTCACAGCAAGTATAAATATTTCTACCATCTTTGCTTTGCAGCACAGAACAAGAAGACCATCGTCTTTTCGCCACTAAAGTTCTTCAACGCGTGCGTCAACTTCGAGCGTCATCGCTCTTTCGCTCTCTCTCTCTTCATACAATCTTAGAATTTATTTTTCACTAGCTCTAATCTCAAGTGTTTACCACACTTATCTCTTAAGTTCTATAATTTATTTTTTCCCGCACTTTTTAACCTCGGCAAGAAGTGTGGTTTTAGACTTAATCAAACTTTTTTAAGTTTCATTTTCTGATGGTAAGACTTGGTCTTTGAAAAGGAGAAAAAAAATCCCATTAAGCTCGAGGTTGGAGAAAAAAAGATTCAAATAGTTTTACACGTACTTTTTTAATGGCTAGAAGAATTTTTACAACGTAATTACTTCTCTTTCAAGTTACACTATGTTTCACACACATTTTCAGATGTCCTAAACTTCTTCCACAAGCTTCACAAAAACTTATACCGGGACGTTCTTTTGCAGTAGGGGAGAGTGCTGTACCTTGGGACACTGCTAATTTCTAAGAATCTATTTTTAGCAGCCATGTTTTTGCAATCTCTAATAGTAACCTTCACCACTAAATGGGGACACAGTAACAGTCAGCATCAAAAGAGTTAAATTGAGGCAGTGAGAGGCAAAGGGATGTAAGTGGCAAAATTAAAAATTTGGAGATAACCAGTACACATGGTAGGTGAACATCTCCTCTGTCTTGGGGCAAGAGATGGTACTAGTAGACCTGGTGGGAGCTGCGTACCGCATGATTTAGAAAAAAAATTCAATGAAAGCCTACCTAGGATGTTATCTTTAAACGCGATTTACTCAAAACTTAAAAATGTCCACTTACATCCCTTTGCTTCTTCTCACTGCCTCAATTGATGATTTTGTGAAAGAAAGAAAATTTCATGACGCCAAAGTAAAAATTTTCCTCATTTTAATTTCATTTTCTGTCTTTGTATTTGTAAAACTAATCAACTGAATTTTATTTTGTTATAAAAGAGAAGTACTTCAAATATTTTGGTTATGAGAAAATAATGATAATGTATCTAGTTTGACCACCATTTTGGTTTTTCTTAAACTAAGTTGTGATTGTACCTTGGGACAGGCAAACATACTGTACCTTAGGACACGTCCCAAGGTGCAACATATGCATGCATGGTTCTTAATAATAAAGATAAGTTTAGGAACATGGAAAAATGTTCTAATCTGATGTAGTCCTTTAAACACATTTAATGTTAGATAATAATTCATTAATTTATTATTTACTGGTGGTACCCGCACGGCTTTGTCCGTAATAGAAAATTAAAAGGTCTTTTGGTTCGCCTGTATATTTACAAGTAATGTATGGTGAATTTTCTCGCCAATTGGCTTGTGCCCATGTTACGGTTCCGCGTTATGATAATTTCGTAATTTTACTCGTCCATCTTATGATAATTTTGCTCGGCAAAATGTTCTTAAAATTGGAATGGAAAAAGAACCACATCGAATTTTCAAAAAATCGCTTCGAGGTGCACACCCCCATGCTACAAACTAACTTTGTGCCAAATTTCATGAAAATTGGCCGAACGGTCTAGGCGCTGTGCGCGTCACAGACATCCTGACAGACAGAGATCCTGTCAGAGAGACTTTCAGCTTTATTATTAGTAAAGATGATTCATTATTCATAATTTAATTCATTACCATGAAAAAAAAAGTTTTTTGTTTTGTTTTTTGGTTTAAAATTGGTTCAAGTATATGGCTGTTTCCAGCTTCATGAAGGTTTCCCATGGTACAATAGGATGTTGTACCTCGGGATAGTTTGGAACTCTTACTTTAAGTGGCTGGCAATATTTTATTTTCAAACTGTTTGAATTTTAAAATGGGTTTTTATAGAGAAGTAAATTGGGGTTTTTAATGTGACTTTTAGAATATAAATTTGATTTAAATAATTCACATTAAAAATTAAAATATGAAAAGTGTCCCAAAATACAACACTCTCCTCTACGCTTTTGCTAATTAGAACTGAAGTTTTATAAGATTGGTGCTCCAAGTAAAGACATGTAGACCGATTAGGTCAATCCCCAGTTTTCTTATGTAGGATAACAAAAAATCACTGGATCGTGATTTTATCGTCATTAGAAAGCCTAACTGATAATAAAGCGTTATCAACAAGCAGTTTTTTATCAACAGGCAATGTGTAGTACAGTTATAACAAAAGAGCCTTGTGAAAACTGCTTGATCTAATCTTACAGTCAATTTTGTTTCTTCGTGGTTCTCTGTAGTTTACTAAAATAAAAAAAGTTTTATTTGTTCTAGAAAGTTTAATTTATGTAGTTAACGAATTCAAAAAGAAAAAATTCGCTGTATACTGTAATTTCTTTCTATGATTTGATAACCTTGAATATGATCCTGTGCTGCACATATGTACACGAACTGTTCGCAGGAGTAGCCAAAAAAAAAAAAAAAAAAAAAAACAGAAAATAACTCCTTGTCAATATCCCGAATGTAACAAATGATCTTTCTCATTTCCATTGAAGTTAATATGAAATTTTTTATTATGTTTTTAAGTTCATCAAATGTGGTTTATCAATATGTGTTTACATTGACAATAAAGAATGTTTCAATTTTTTTTTTTTTTTTTTTGATAGTCTTTTTTGGCGTTTTTTCAGAGCTAGCCGGAGACCCGTGTTCCTAATGAGGCCAAATCGCATTTCTTTGTTAAATCAGTTGAAAAATATAATTGAAACTAAAATTTTCACACGGAGTTATTTTTTCCTTATTTTTTGTGAGTCAATGTACAAAATTTGAAGCCAATTGAATCATAAATGAGAGAAATACTAGGTCATGAGCCTTGGGTTGGCCTTATTTAGCTCCCTTACCCTACTGTTACAAATAACTGCTCTGCCGTGGGCTGGTAAAGGGTAATAACTGCAAATTTTTAATTTTTCATATTTTTGCATTTTTGTCATCTATTGTGCGTTATCTTTACTGTACAAGCTCAATTATTTGGTTTCCGCTGAAAGAAAGGCGCGAAAAAAACGTCCAATTCCAACATTTCCCTATTGTTAGTATCGAATCCACCACACATTTCTTCAAATATCTCGAAAACTCATTCCTGCAGATACTGCCGTTTACGTGCTCACGGCAGTGCTGTGGTTCAGCCGATAAGAGTAGAATAGCAACTCGCTGAGTTTTGGCGATTTTTTTACTTCACTTTGATAAAAACATAAAAATATTGTTTGCGTCATCCACGTGTTTGCTCATAATGCTTTAACTTTATATTTTAATGGAACTTTTTATGTTCTTCAATGGCTTGATATATATTTATTTGTTGGGTTGTTTTTTATTTAAATGGAGCTGTAAATATTGTTTAACTTAGCTGGTGATCTTTTTTAAAAATATTTCAATGATGCTTGTAATGTTATTCAATGGCTTATTTTATATATTCAGCGAATTATTTTACGTTTTAATGGATTTTTTAATACCTTAATGTCTTTATTTGTTTAACTATTCCACTTTTTAATGGAACTTTTTAAAAAGAAAAGTGATTTTTTTCCAGATGCCTTTCACTCTTAACTGCACAACGATTTTGTTTTTAAATATATCAGTCATTTTTTAAATGAGTTTTTGAGATTTACACATAATAAGTTATAGTAATGGATTCATCTCTTGTCGCTAATATAGCTCGAATTTATCTCCATGCTGTTCACAGGTTTACCTGAAAACTGTCCCCACTGCCCTTTTGTTTGAAAAGAAAATCTTTGAAAACTCAATTAAAGTCTAAAAGCAGCAACTCGAAAAAAAAAAGAAAAAAAAAAATTTATATATATATATATATATATATATATATATATATATATATATATATATATATATATATATATATATATATATATATATATATATATATATATATATATTGCAGAAATGCAATCAATAACTTTTTATAATATTATTTCTGTTAATCATTTTGATCACAGTGGCAAATACTGGTCGATCGCAAATTGGTTAATTACTCTACTTGGAAATTATTTGAATTTGATGAGATTGACGGATAAAAATTCATAAAATAGCAGGGAATAAAATGTTGATATTTGTTTTCAAGAATAAGAACATAAAATACAGGTCTGTATAAAAAGTAATGAGACTGAGCTGTGTTCTAAGAATTTATTGCAGATATTAATACTCACACCTAAAATTCTTCAAAATAAGACCCTTGGCCTAGCACACACTTATTCCAGCGAGTCTTCTAAGCTTTGAAGGCTGCTTTGTAGCCTGCTTTCAGAATGTCCTTTGAAAGTCTTGTACCAGCGCTTTCATGGCCTCCAGAGTTCCATGGGGATGCAATTTTAGCGATGTTTTCATCTTCGGAAATGGAAAGAAGTCGGCTGGAACTAAATAGTGGCTGTAGGCGGGCTAGGGAAGCGTAGAGGTAGCATTATTGACTAGGAAGTCTGGGAGGATGAAGCAAGTGTTTCCAGCATTTCTCAAGCTTTCAGTGATGATGCTGTAAACTGTCATTTTATCAAGTCCAACTTCATCTGCAATCATTCTCACACTCAACCAGCGATCCGAATTTAGCACAACGTGCACACCTTCCACATTTGCGCACGTTCTGCTGGTTGACAGACACCCTGTTTTGAGATTCATCCTTGACGCTCTCCTGGCCATCTTTGAAACACTTGTACCACCGAAACACACGCGCCTTCAACAGACAATTATCCCTGAGCACTTGCTTACACATTTCTAAAGCCTCTGAGGCCGATTTACCAAGTTCCACACAAAACTTAATCGCGTAACGCTGCTCAAATGTTCTCTGCATTTTGGAGCTGGAACCGACGTTTGCAGCAGAGGTACACTATAACGACGATGCGGCCCGAACAAAGACTCTCAGGTGACTGCGAACCGGAGTGAGTACCACCAGTAACCCTTATACCGACCTAACCAGTTTCTGAGCACTTGAGACGCACAGCCGCATCAGAAAAAAATTAGTCTCATTACTTATTATACAAAACCTGTATGTATAGCTAAGACATAAAATTACCGCACTTCGTCAACTGCATACTCAGCCTTATTGGAAAGTTTGTTCTGTAAATGATGTATTGTTGGTAAAATCCGTAGCGTAATGTAATAATTAAAACGAAAAATGTTCCCTACTACTACGCTTTGAAATTATGAGCAACTTTTTTTTTCGAGGGGGTGGAGGGTAGATGACCCAGGACTGCCCTGCATATAGCATCTTCTTTTTAAGTTTTATTTTATGTCACCGATTTCAAACATGGCCGCGTGCTAGTTCGTTGTGATGTGAAAAAAGAAGGAGTAGAAAAGACGTGCAATACCACATCTGAGTTTGGTAACCTAGGGAAATGCCGTCGTTGTTGCTCTAAGCTATTCACTCTTACGATTTCAGAAAAAAAAACCTTGTAATCAATTGTTACTGGGGTTTTTCTTTTCTTCATATTTTCTTGGAAATTTGTTTGGGAATTGACTTGTTAATGTTACTTTATTTCCTTATAGTAGTGTTAATTGGCCAAAAGGCTGGAAAAAATAATCCATATTCAATATTCATACTCAACTGTATTCTAGAATAATGTGTGACGCAACTTTTTTGTGTCTTCCTTGAAGTTATAATTCAATGGCAGAAGTATGTTTTTAACTCTTTAAAGACGATAAGCTTTTTATTGTAACTGAATTTTTTTAACTGTATTGAATTTTTAAAAATAAGTTTTTAGTCTTGACGCCCAGGGCGATCGCCCCTCTCGTCTCCCCCACCCCTTTTCGGACGGTCCTGGCCATATGCAATATTTTTCTTCATGAAAATTTTAAAATGGAACTTGCTCAGTGCAACACGCATCCACAGTAATATTTTCTTTTATTACGAACTCATTATTTAATGAGTTCGTAATGAAAGAAACTATTCCTGTCAAAATTTTTCATACATAATGCTACTGAATGGCCAAGTACTAAGTAACATTTTTTTTCTGGTTTTGAGAAAATTGGTTTTGTAGATTTTCTGCAAATCGGTAGGAGAACCGTGTGCCCACAACAAAGTTACTATACTTATTTTCCAAAACTTGACTCCGAAATTTATTTTATAAAATTCGACATTATTCAACACAGAAGTGTTTGGATAATTAATCAGATTACTTAAATTTAATCTTCAGTCGAAAATTAATCTTGAACAAAAGTAGAAGCATGACAACATGAATGCAGTTGTATTTCATATACGATGTTTTCAAAAGAAATTGCAGTAAATTTTTTAACCAATATTATTACTTTATTTTTATTTAAAGCATTCACAAAATAACACCTCACGCTCCGCGCAGTATAACATGAGGCTCACAGATGTAAGTGGCAAACAGAAAACACATATGTTCGCAACATTGTAAAATCAAAAATATGCAATAAGATAAGAGTTAAAAAAATACCTTTGTGTTAAAAAACTAAAATAAGAAATGACAACGTTTAATTGCACAAAACCACAGGTTACTGAACACACGTGTTTCGGCATTACAAAGAAAGCTTTTTTCAATGCAGGAAAAAAAAGTGAGCTTACGGATGAAAAAGCTTGGTCGGTTATCTTTTCATCCACAAGTTTTTTTTTTTTTTGGCATTAGGTGTTCCTTGTTACGCCAAAACTGCACGTCTGCACGCAGTAATCGGAAATTTCGTGAGATTAAACGTTCTTATTTCTTATTTTAACTCAAGAAAATGTCAGAAGGAGAAATATACAGCTTAAAAATTTTACTAACAAGCAAATCTGCGAAAATAATTTTTTTACGGTTTTCAAAGCTATCTCTAACTAGGAGGTATCAGCATACATATATCAAAGCAACATAATGAAAACGCAAACGCTTAAGAAAGTTACAAACGAGATAAATACACAGCTTACAAATTCAAATCTTCTATCTTCTATCTTCTATCTTCTATACATATAATAAAATAAGATGTTTGTGTGTGTGTGTGTGTGTGTTTGTGGCGCGCATCCCAGGAAAACGGTAAGGCCTAGAAAGATGAAATTTGGTATACAGGTGCAGTTTTTGCTGAAAAAGTGCACCTCGGGCTTCGATTTTTGATATTTTTATTAGAAAAAAAGTTATTTAATGTTTTATGCGTTTTTTTGCACTTTTTAGTACTTTTTACCTCACAGACCCCGAACCAATCGCACTACACAAATATTTTTTGTACTATAATGTAGGAAATTTAGTTTTAAATATGATGATTGAAAAAATTTTGAAGATAGAGCAATTTTTGTATTTTTTATTGATTTTTGAAAAAACCTTTATTTTACATTTTTTTCTGGGTTTAGTTTTTTTCGAAACCCATCCTGCGACAAGTATTGAACCCTCAATTCTAAAATTTTAGTTGGTAATAGTAAAAACATTCCGCCCTCTTCAGAAGAAGAAAGTTTTGAAAAATACGCAATAGTTTTTTTTTTACAATTTTTTTAACGGCAGAACACAACGCGCGCTGTTCGCTTGCCGGCTGAGTTCCGATTCTCTTCACCTTTCTTTCTTTTTTTTTTTTTTTGCAAGCGCTACTTTTTTGAACACTACGGGGAACAAAGAGCTTTTATTTTTGAGGGCTATTTTGATTAAATAAATAAAGTTCGCGATTTTTTGCATGATCTTCGTTTCTGTTACGAATTGGCGGTTAGGTTAGGTAGATACAGAGATAGATAGAGGTTGAGTGGACAAAAAATGTTTTTGTTTTCGAATTAATACTTATATAAATAAAAAAAGATTGTACTGTCAGGAGGTTGATATGCGCAGATCGTATAGATTGATAGATAGACAAATATAGAGTTCGATATAGCAGATGGACAGCAAGAAAGAGGCATGTCCGTCATTTAAGGAATTTCAACGGGGTGTCAGTGCCCCCCTCCCCACACACACCATGACTTTGAAAAAAACAATGCTTTCACATAAAAGTGGAAGTGCTTTTTGTTATTTTTCGACAAAATTTGCATGAAGAGTACGTCGTACCCCCTCCTTTAAAAATATTCCAAACGACGGAACTGGAGATAGATCTAGAAAATATTTTATTCAAACTACTAATGATATACATAGATATAGTTTGATTGATACCGCCACGAAATTTGTTTAAGCAGCCACCGAAGGCGGCAACATCGGTGTAAAAAGGCGAATGATAATATTGAGAAAAAAGAGAAAAACGTTGATTAATACCGTCGCTAAATTGTCTAAGCAGCCGCCGAAGGCGGCAACTCTGGCGCAAAAAGGCGAATGGCGTAAAAAGGCGAACCAGCTGGTCGCCGCAGGCGGCTAGTAACTAATAAAATTGCGAAAATTTTAAAGATTTTTAGAGGTCTCAACAAATAAAAACAAAAAAAAACATCTAAGATTGAAAACATCCGTGAGATATCTTACTGTTGTTCTGAGGTGACGATTTTGTTGATGGCTGTTAATATCGAGATAACGTAAAACACTTTCTTTCCAATTCATCCAACGTTTCAGCGATGACCGTGAAGACTGGGAGAAAGAAGTTCGGCCAAAGCGACCTCCGACTAAATGTCTTGATGAAAACATGGAACGTTTGCGATCTTTTGCATTTTCCAAACGACTAATTATTTTTCAGGTGAAATGAATTTTTGATTCGATGAAAGGAATTTAAGAATCAAATAAATGAGTTTCGAAGTAAATGAAATAAATTTTGGAGTTAATAAAATGTATTTTTGTGTCAACAGAATAAATTTTGGAATCAATGAAATGAATTTTGGAATTAACCAAGTAAAATTTTAAACCAATGAGATGAAAGTTTAAATTAATGAAATAGATATTTGACTGAATGAAATAGATTTTATAGTAGATAAAATTGTGAGTGAATGAATTTTAGAATCAACAAAATGAATTTCGGAATTAACCGAAAAGAATTTCGGAATAAACCGAAATGAACTTAGGAATCAGTGAAATAATTTTGGAATCAATGAATTGAATTTGTGAATGAATGAATTGAATTTGTGAATAAATGAATTGAATTTGTGAATCAATGAATTGAATTTGTGAATCAATGAATTGAATTTTGCAATCAATGAAATGAATTTTGGAGTAAATTAATTTTAGAATCAGCGAAATGAATTTTGGAGTCAATGAAATGAATTTCTGTTTTTCCACAAAATTAATTTTTTAATCAGTGAAGTGGATTTTCGAATCAATAAAATAGATATTTGAATAAATAAAATGATTTTTTTCTCAACGAAATGAATTTTAGAATCAATGAAATAGATTTTTGAATCAGTGAAATAGTTTTTTAGAGTCAAAGAAACAAATCTTAGAATCAATGAAATGAATTTTGGAAGAATCAAATAAATTTTGAAATCCATTAAATGAACTTTTCAATCAACGAAATGAATTTTGGCATCAATGAAATGATTTTTTGAATCAATAAAATAAATTTTGGAAGCAGTTTTTTTTTTTTTTTTTTTTTTATTAGAATTCTACATTCCAACCAAGCTAAAAAAATTGCGGACGATCATTTCGAAATTACCAAATTTTTATAGCTGTAATGCCAAAAGACATTACAATATTTTTTCCATAATGTGAAAACGACCTTCTGTAAGTATTAAATAAATATTTAGGCAACTGTTTAATTTGGGCTCCTCTCAAGTCAACAAGAATCTCAAACACAAATCAGACGTAGAAAGTTTTACTTTATATATATATATATATATATATATATATATATATATATATATATATATATATATATATATATATATATATATATATATATATATATATATATATATATATATATATATAAACTTCTTTTCGTTGAAAGAGCAAGAAGTAAAATCTTTTTTTTTTCTTTTCAACACCATTGTATAATTTGTTGATACGAATATTCCTTCTTGCAAAACGGAGAAATATTATCTTAGAGCCGTCTATTAATTTTAGGAGTCATTTTCAAAAGAAATCTTTCCCTTAACATTCAGTTAAAGAGAAAAAAAAAGACCAGGCAAGTTCCCCGAAGTTAACAAATTCGTACCTCAAAATGCAAAAGAGAAAAATTAATGCACAGTGGTTTTTATTAGTGCAAACGACTTTCTGTAGATAGTTATAAAAACATGGACTAGATTTGGGTTCGAGTCAACAAGATTCCCAAAACAGAAATTAGACCCACAAAGAAATATCCTCGATGGCAATCCTTTTGCTCACGTTTTGTACTTCTTTTCGTTGATCAAGAAAGAAATAATACCTCTTTCTTCTACTCATTCATACCCAACTTTCAATATGAAAAAGTCTCACAGTAAAAAGCATAAAAAGCTTGGACACCAATCCAAGATGTTTTTCCTTATTTTGATCGCTACAACTTCACTTTATCCGTTACATGACCTTTTGTGTGTGTTCTGTTTTCATCTATTACAGATTAATAATCCTTAGACCTGCTTCACATTTTACCCGTCAATTTACTTCGCTTTCAATGCATTTCTAGGAAGAAAAACCTATTTAGTTTTATTGTATTCATCTAATTACTCTTCCACAATATATTCTTTTTATGAAGCCAGTGCAACCGTTTTTAATTCGATAAGTACAGGCAGCATCCTGTTTTTGCACTCAGAGGAACGAGATTTGAAAACAATAAAGAGATGAAAAGCGTGCTCTAATTTGATGTAAGATCACCTGTTCCTTTCTCACGATCCATTGAAATCAGCGACGAATTGAACGACTCTCATTTCTGAGAAGAATGGACAGTAATATTGCAAATTTTTTGTATTCATCGTGTGGAAGGTTTATTCAATGCTTGCCCATGTGTCAATACACATGCGCAAACATATGCACAGATACTCACAGACTCACACACAAGTATGTATGAATTTATGTCTGAAAATATATGTACATTCCACATCTTCACTGCAAATTTCTGTAGTTAAATACTGTGAAACCTGTGAGTTGACCACTTGCGGTGCACTACTTTAGTGGTTAACTGAAGCAGGTGGTCAACTTATACAGTGCTGGCCAAATTATTAGACTAAGACTGTTTTAAAAGCAAATTCTTTAGTGATTACATAACACATCAACGAACAGTGAAATAATTACGTAATATTTAGTATGCATTCCCTTGTTCTTGATCAGTATTTTAAGTCTTTTTGGCATACTTTTCACAAGGTTTACACCATTTCTTAACTTTTTAAAAAAGGAGGTAAAAAATGGTTAATACTCACTATTATATATACTCACATACATATACTCACTAATTACCTAAAACTAACTGTAAAAATAACAGAACACACTAATAAAAAGAACTAGTGAACTGTTCAAGCTGACTGAGGTTATGTTCCTGGTAGGTAGATAAACAAAGAACATAAACAAAGCAGACAGTGCTGCCACCTGCAAACATTAAATTATGCTAAAATAACGTAATACTGAACTGTACTTTAACAGTAAAATAAATAGTATTTTAGTACAAATAGTGTACAAAAAACAAAAACAAAAAAAAGAAAAACTCTTTAGTCTAATAATTCGGCCAGCACTGTAGAGGTTGATATGTATGACATAGGACTAACTCTGTATCTGAAAAAAGCGGTCAACTTAGGTAGGTGGTCAACTTTACAGGTTTTACTGTACTGTGATTTCATTCTTTAAAAAATGCTAAATAGTTTGGCCCGTTTACATTGACCAAAAAGCTGACTCTTTGCAGATACTTTAAAACCATGATCAGGAAATTCCCTTTAAAAAAGGGAAACAAGCGTATCATTGCAGAAAGAGTTTTGGACCTACTCCTTATCAGGACTAAAACGGAAGACTGCCGTGGGCAGGTATTCCGCTTTACTCCTGATAAGGAGTATCTGTAGAAATGAGTTTTCGTGATGTTTGAAGAATCACGTTTTAGATTCAGTGCTAACAAAAGAAAAATGCTGGAATTAGACTTCTTTTTTTTTTTTTTTTTTTTTGAGCAATCACGATTGCTTATTGCTTTTATTTGACTGTTTTGATGTCCTATGATTTTATTTTCCCGCCAGCACCCTCTGCAGCATCACCGTCGACCGGCTCCTCACGATGCTGCTCCTCT
Organism: Uloborus diversus; assembly: GCF_026930045.1. NCBI lineage: Eukaryota > Metazoa > Arthropoda > Arachnida > Araneae > Uloboridae > Uloborus > Uloborus diversus. The sequence goes on along the minus strand of NC_072738.1, from coordinate 133,055,642 downwards.
AGCGAAAGCCGTCTCCAGGTTGCATCCATATCGTACACACATGCGCATATACACAACTACACACACACAAACACATACACACAACTACCCACACATCCATGCCTGTGCACACAGACACAAACACATATGCCTACACACATACACATACCCCCCCCCCCCACACACACACACATTCATACACACAACTACCCACACACTTATGCCTGCACACAGACGCAAACACACTTGCTTACACACACATACACATACCCCTACACACAAACACAAATACCCCCCACACACAAACACACACGCCTACATACACACACTCGTGACTGAGAAAAACATAATTTGAATTCAAGGTGTCAAAATTCAAATTAAAAAAAGGAAAGAAAGAAAAGGAAAAATTTGCAGTTACTGCCCTTTATCTGCCCACGGCAGAATAGTTCATAGGAGGTATTGTTCAACTGCAGGTTGTGTAATTTAACGGCTGATATAGAAAATCCTTACTCCTCATAATCGCCATTTCTGTGGTTGTATATTGGCCACCATGCGCCGAAAAGCATGTGTTGAATCTGTTTAAAATAGAGAACAAATCCCACATACCTGCGTGTGTGTGTCCAATTCAGTTTGCTTAGAGAGGAAACTGTCTGCCTCTCATCCGTAATGGATTAATATGCTTCTTCCGAGTGATTCTGGTGTACCTAAATAGGTTCAAGTGCAACAATAAAAACGAGATCTTCCCCCTATTTTAGTCCCTTTATTTCTATTTATTTAGTCCTTTTAAAACTTAATAGGTAAGAATTGCAGCACTATGGTTCATTTCTTCAATCAATTATTCATCAACTTTTTCCTTTGATGAGTAGCTGATTTCGTTCTGACTCGAATTCATTAAAAATGAAAAATGGCGAGCATGTAAAAAAGCAGTAACAATTCGTGAAAAGGAAAACTTTGCAGATGAGCAGCATCATGGCGAGAAAAAAATCTACAGTGTGCAAAAAAAAAAAAAAAACTGTCCTCATCCTACGGTAACAACGTAATGGGAAAACAAAGAAGACATTGTTTCTACTCTTTAAAAGTATTTTGTGACCGTGACCTCTAAAACTTTTTTTTAGTGTGAGAAAGATTATATAGTAGGTCGAGAATTATTATGCTGGTTAAAAAATCAAAGTGAAGCTGACTTTCAAATTAACAGATTGATTAAGAAAACAAAGCAAATTCTGCATAGCATTTTGCTTGCTGTGCAATAACAAAGGACTAGATCGTTTAAAAATTCACATATTTTTTATGCAAAGTTGAAGAGTTTAGTGACAAAACTAAACTAGTTTTTTAACCAAATGCTTCAAATTTGCATATCTGCATGCAAATATTTTTTAAATCCATTTTTTTAATTTGAACAGGGAAGAAGAATAACATTCAACGCTCTTCCCCTGCCCACTTCATTTTCTCGAAAGATTTTTTTCCCTTTAAGAAACGTTCTGTGTATGACTTCATTTTTATTTTTTTAATTAGTAGTAAGTATTCCTAAAAATTTACAAACAAAAAATTTGAATTGTGCTGTTTTTGAAGTAAATTAGTCTTATTTTATATGTATTTTTCAATTTTCGATTTAAATTCCAATTAAATTCACGTGGTTTTTCAATTTGTGCCTTGTACTAGCGTATACAATAAACATTTAAGTTTTATTGAGCTATTTATTATGGTAATATTGTTGATATGATCCTCATATTTTTATTGTGGCGAAGTGGTACAAAAAATGAATGGGTTTTGGAGTGAAACTGAGGTGATCATATGTCCCATGTTGAACGGGGCAGTCCCATTTTAAGGTGCCTTTCTCTCTTACATTTCATTATTTTATTTAGCTGCTTAGTTCAAATTTTAATTGATGCTCGCCACAAAATAAGGAGAAAAGTCTGTAACCACTTGTTTGTAGGATTTGTGAGTCATCACTAACCTTCGGTTAACTTCAGATTGTAGGGCCGTGGTAGTCCGATCGGTAGAATGTCGGATTCGGGGCCGGAGGGTCCTGAGTTCGAACCTCGATGGTCGAAGACCCACCGTCGTCATTAAAGGGGACTGGGCGACGTTAAATATGCTCGTGGTCTCAATGTCCTCCAAGTGAAACGATACCTCTAGGGGTGCTAGCACCAGGTAGCTATTAGCTCCTGGTCTAGTTCTAAATTCTCATTAACTGTTCGATCCGGTGATGGTGCTGCCATCTATCGGTATAAAAAATAATGGAGGCAAGGCACTTAGTATGCCATCTTCGACATAAATACAGTTGTAGTCAGTTGTGACTCGGAATCGAACTTCAGAATGTGAAAAAAGGAATAGCTGAACTGGAGAGATAAAAGTCAATTAAAATTAAATGAATTACGGGAAAACTGCTTGCTATAACCGGGGTTTGCTCGTTAAATGCGAGTTATGCTCCCGTACACTTATTATTATACCAATCAGGTTTATGTATAAATGCCATATACCAGACAACCCGATTATCACATTCTGAGACTGCAGGAATGTCTGGTTTCCTCGATACATTCGGAATCAAGTTAAAGGGTCTAAGGACCTTTAACCTACAAAATTTTCGACTTTCTGGAAAAAATATATGTTATGCATAATTTGATTCTGAACAATTTAATACGTTATTTATTACTGTACGCGAAACAATTTTCAAGTTAATGTAAAAATGCGTAACTTTCCCCATAGAGATTTATGTTAACAGCAGCTGTTTAACCCTCTTTTTCCATGCCGGTTTCTCGTTTTGCGTGCGTGATATCTCAGAAAGTTTCTAATATATTTCGGTAAAACTTTTCATGCTTTTTTGTTTGATTCCTTTTTATGATCTAAACTTAAATTTATTACTGTTTTTTAAATTATGTTTTTCCCCCTTTTTTTTGAACTTATAAAAGTTAATATCAAAATTTTAGGCTTTTTTTTTTTTTTTTTTTTGCAATATTAATTTTTATCTTTGGTTAAAACTTAAGTTCAGATAATAAAAATAAACCAAACAAACATGCATGAAAATTTTCTACGGAAATATATAAGAAACTTTCTGAGGTATCATGCACGCAAAATGAGAAATCGGTACCTGAGAAAAAGGGTCTTAAACAGCTGCTGTTAACATGAATCTCAATGGAGAAAGTTTACGCATTTTTACGATAACTTGAAGTTTTTGTGTATGGTAATAAATAAGATATCAAATTGTTCAGAAATAAATTATGCATAACATTTATTTTTTCCAGAAAGTCGAAAATTTTGAAGGTTAAAGGTCCTTTGACCTCTTAAATCAGGGCTCATTATAAGCAAATGCTCGACTGTAGTACACATCTCTCCATTCCACATCCATCTTCCATCCATTTCATCTTTAGAAAGTTAGTTTCTTCTTGTAATCTGATCCCTATCATGGTTGCATTCGTATGCTTCACTCCTCCAAAATGAATTTCACTGCTCTAAATGTGTCAAAGAGTATTTTCACAAACCGCTAACATCGTTGCAAACGCTAATAGTATCCATTTATACTCTTCCACTTAAAAGATAATTTATACTGGAATAGAATCGAAAAAGTTTAATAAATCGAGGAATATTTCGGCAATTTAACGACTCAAAGATTAGAAATTTTTAAGAGTTTGAATTGAAAGTTGCTGAAAAATCTTGACGTTGGAAGCAAAGATTTTAAGATGTATGTACATATTCTTACAAATATCTCTAATTTCCGTTTAAAAAATCAAAATCCCATCCAAAACTCTTCTCCATACGAAATTTTGAATTTTGCCACTGTCGAGTTTTTTTTATAAGCATATGCTTCAAATGTTTTTCAATATCGAGGAAGAATTTTCTCGAAATTATTTTACTGAAAAAATCCATCTTTTCACCTTTTATTTCAAAAATATTTTTCTAGTTTAGTAGGACACATCAACAATAAATAGTTTCTTCTATTTAAACATTATGTCTCTCACCGTATTCAAAGTTAAGACATTAAACTAGATTTTGACCATCTGGCTCGGACCCAATTTCAAACAGAAAACAGAACTCGGTTAAAGGGAAGCTGAGGACTCTTTGTCGAGTTTGTTTACGTTCGGATATTTTTCTTTCTTATTGAGTTAAGAGGCGGTCCAGCTGTCGAGGCTTCAATCCAACGTCTTTATCCACTTGACTCAGCCGAAGAGTCCTTTACCCTTTCTCCACTTAGTAATAGTGTCACTTTTTCGTCTGCTCTTGATCTCGTTCGAAAAAAAAAATCTTCAAGAAATTTTTTGCCTATTAACTGCCTGCCAGTATGTGCGTCGCTTTCAAAAAAATATTTAGGTGCAAATGCACTTCGGTTTCTGTAGTGGATATGGCTGTCTTGTCCGGATTTTATCTACGCGAGCATCTTTTTTCGAAACATTGTATCCGGCAATCCGGCATTTTTTGAAATTCCTGCAGTTACATAAATTTTGATATCTTAAAACGACCCTTTCTTAACAGTTGTAATGTTGTGAACTTATTCTACGTGATCCATCAAAACAACCCCAAAAGTATTCAAAAAATCATTGGTGAGAATTGCTGTTTATGTCATCCCTATCAAGACCACACTGTAAAAAAATGTGTTAGGTTACCAGTAATAATGGGTGAAACGTCACACGAATTCTGAAACGTGTAGTATCATTGCTTTAAAAACTCAAATTGTTGGAGGAACCTTGTACTATGGTTTCAGTAGAATTCAAAGCTCATGCGTTGAGGTCAGAATCGGCGCAGAGCAGGTAAATTCTTATCAGAAGGTAAACCGATATCGGTAGCCGAGCGGTAAAAGCTCTTGCTGTGCAAGTCTGTGAGATCCACGTTCTGGGTTCGGACCTGAATCAGGTCATTTCCTCTCTTAGTGCAATGAAAATATATTGTTTGTATATTAAAATAAATAAATATTGTATCTTAAAATAATTGGTGCATATTGGTTGTTAAAAAGCATGAAATTGATAAATCATTCAAGAAAGTAATATGAAAGCTTCGTTTTTGGTGATGACCTTTGGTGGTTGAACCTTTCAAACAATTCTCTGTAAGCACACAGAAGATTCTGGTGTAACCTTACATAGAAATGTGTGAGACGTTACGCTATAGTTACATTACCATGGTGTAACCTTGAACAAGCGATGTGTAACTTTACACCAGTTGTATCAGTTAAGGGTCATTCCATAGTGACTAACGTAACATTCGCAGCTGATTTTCAAACTCTTTTTACTTACACCGGGAGTAAAAATAAATGTGTTTTGGTTTAATATGCAGATTTAAAATGTACAAGGTGACTATTTTTCATTTCTACCAAGAATTTGAAGCAAAATAAGCTCTGGAAGATGTTTTTTCACCAAAAAAGGCATCGTGACTAACGTAACATTTTTGCAACCCTGAGAAACAATGCTTATGTTACGAGGCAATTTTTTCTGAAACTTACGCAGACATTTAAAATTGGCCGATATATTTGTAAGAGGTAAACAATCTATTTTTAAAATTGTACTACAGATTTGTTACAGATGAATCTTTTTTGGCCCTAAATGCTACTTTTCCGAAAAACTGTGTGTGACTAACGTAACGTGACTAACGTAACCATCGAATAACAACCAATGAATGCATATAAAAAACTTTTTATAATTAATTTCTTGCTCTTATATTACTTTTACACTTTTAAGGAACCTTCTTTGTGTCGTATTATGGTTATTTCTCTACTTTTTTTCTATATTTGTGTAAGAAATTGAATGGAAGGATTCAGTTCATTTAACTAAATTTGAATGTGCGAAAAAAAATAAACAAATAAAAAAAACTGCTTTTACAAACTGAATAACATCATTCTTGGGCTAATTAAATCCTAAATATCTCTCTTTTAAAAAATTAAATTTTTGCAAGTTGGTAGTTTCACTGAATTCTAGTATTCTGCTGATATACTAGTTATCGTCATAAGAAACTCCGTAGTACTATTCAGTGGCATATTATTTTTTATACTGATTCCTCGAACAAATAGTGTTGTGCATCCTTTTGAATTAAAATGTAATATTGAAAAAAAATATTCGAACATTTTTGCAGAATGCATTTTAATTCCAGATATCACCGCAAATGTTTGAATTTCTAAATGATCATTTTTGCATTTTCTGAAATATATGGCAGCAGCGCTTATTGTCACTGTATCATGTAACATCTTCAAATGTTTTCCAACGAGCAGCCGTTACGTCATTTTAATATTAGGTGGAGATGTATTTTCGAAAAAATAGAGACGTTCTTCTTTGTTAAGACTTGATTTCTATTATCTTAATTCTTAAGCTTGGATTCTTGCGTTGAATGCACATTCAGTAGAGTACTCATTTTGCTTTACTCACCTTTTTTCTTTTTTAATAATTCTTTAAACTTGGAAGTATCTTTATAAAGACCCTTAAAAAAGTATTTTTCTAAGTAAACAGAAGGTCTAAAATGTAATATTGCTGGTATTTTTCACCTTTTATATTTTTAATCAATATAGAATGCCTACATATTCAAAATTGTTTATGAAAATGTACATTAAATTAAATAAGTTTTAAATATTAGCAGTCATTTTTAAAATGTTTCGTTAGTCACATGCAAACTGTTACGTTAGTCACAGCACAAATGTTACGTTAGTCACACTAATTATTTTACATCTACTGATACTAAAATAAATATTTTGCACTTTTTAAGTAGATATGACACAGATGTAAGAAAATAAAAAGTGCTGTTTGGTTCAATCATCTGGTTTAGTTTTTAAGCAGAAAATAGTACATTTTCGTGACTAACGTAACGTAAATATTTTCAGTGAAATAACCAAACTGATTAAAATACTTATCTTATAATGTATGCAAAAAGAACAGTCAATTTTATTGGGCCAACATCTAATCATTTAGAATAAACATAGTTATTTTAAAAATTTGCAAAACTTTTTACATTACACAAGAAAACGTAGACGCATGTTTTTTACACATGCTAAGCCTTTTCTACAACTTCGCACGTTTAGAGCCAGAAGAAAAACACCGAATAAAATTTTTGCAAACTGTTTCTGGATTTATGTACTAGAAAGTATGCTGAATGAAATGATAGGTCACAATTAAGGCTTTGTAGTAAAAAAATTTCTGAGGTTGAGGTTGACATTTCTATGGAATGACCCTTAAGTTGCTCCAGAGTAGTAGAGGCAGCTAAGCTGCCACCGATTTTTTGGAGTAAGGTTACACAATTTTTTTTACAATGTAGCACAGTTCATCAGGTGTTCAAGAGAGGCCTGTACTCACTGTAATTTCTCCAAAGGAGAGACTAGTACTAACTGTACGTTTTTTTTTTCTTTGGAACTCCAAATTCGGGAGAGGCCTGTGCTCCTTTCCTGTACTCACTTAATATTTTAACCAAGGACATGAAATTGCTCATTTATCTGAAAATAATTCTTGTAAATATGAATTGAGGAAGATCTCCCAAGTTGTCTCGAAAAAGCTGCATAATATTTTAATCTTTCACTTTCAACTTCCTTTTATATCGACGCTCATATGCTTTTTGCTTCGTTGCTTTTTGGTAACTTCGTAATTCACACAAATAAATACTTTTATTCAAGGGCACCCCAAACTTAAATTTTTGGGAGGACGAAAATTTTCCGAATGTAACTCTAAATTTTTGCCGGATGAGGACAATGTCGCCGAATAGAACTCCAAATTTCACCGAATGATGATAATTTTGCCGAATAGAACTTCAAATTTTGTCGAATGATGACAATTTTGCCGAATCGCCAGACAAAATTTGACGAATAGAGAAATTTTCGGAGGTCACAGTGACCTCTTATCAGGGCGCCTTCGCTAATACTATTTTTTTTTTTTTTTTTTTTTTTTTTTTTTTTTTTGAGAAACCAGTTACTGTAGTTTCTTGGCTCTTTTTTTTTTTTTTCGAAATACTTCGTAACTGTAAGAGTTACAGAAACTCTTTCCCCAAGTCTGATTTCAATCTTCAGTATCCGACTTTCTTCGTTATCTGATGAGGATTGACGTCAATGGAACAAAAAATTCGTAGGAAATGACAAATGGCAAATACTCTCAGTCCCCGCCATAAGCATATCGGTACATCCAACAGCAAATACAATGCGAAAACTGTCATTGTTGCTTACTTTTACGAATCAATATCTTGGTTTAAGTACGAAATCATGCTGCCTGTCAAATGGCGCTGACAAAATGCGATAGAAAAGTTGAAACATGGCAAGGCTACAAAAGAAAGATGTTTGCTCTCGTATCGCTTTGAGCTTTAATGTTTTCTCTTCCGGACTGTGGCCGTTTCCGTTTTTGAAATATGGCAAAAAATAAATAATCCCATCAACCAAACAAGCATAAATTTTGAGATTATGCCAGTTCCCGCTCGCTGTTCGATCAGTTGACCTCGCTGGTGTTCCACATGTGCAACTTTTGCTTTTGGTGGAATTTCGGATTTTGTCGCGGATGGTTTGTGAAAATTTATTCGACTGCGCATGGGAAATGCTTCTGGGGTAAGTATTAGCAATATCTTTTCTTTAGAGAAAAAAACATAAAACTTCTGAACCCCACATCTTTTTAAATAGAGTATACGTTAATTTGAACTTTTTTAATCAAAAGAAAATTCTTTTCTTTCGAAAAGAATTAAAGTTATTACCAGGAGCACTCCGAACTTAAATTTTTGTTAGGGCGAAATTCTCAATTTGCCGAATGGAACACCAATTTTTTCCGTATGATATTGATTTTGCCGTATTTAAGTCTAAATGTCGCCGAATAATGATAATTTTGCCGAATAGAACTCCAAATTTCGCCGAATCATGATAATTTTGCTGACTAGAACTCAAAATTTGGCCGAACGATGATTTTGCCGAATTTAACTCTAAATGTCGCCGATTGATGATAATTTTGCCGAATGGAACTCCAAATTTTGCCGAATGATGATAATTTTACCGAATTTAACTCTAAATGTCGCCGAATAATGATAATTTTCTCGAATGGAACTCCTAATTTCGCCGAATGATGATACTTTTGCTGACTAAAATCAAAATTTTGCCGAAGGTCGGACGAAATTTTTGCCGAATGAGGAAATTTTTGGAAGGTCATAGTGATCTCCTGTGACCTTCTATTGGGCGCGCCTGGTTATTTCTAATCTCTAAAGAACAAAAATTACACATTAAAGTAGGGTAACGACCCCAGTAATTGTCACTTTAAGAGTTTCTTCTTCAACTTACCACTGTTTTTATTACTTAGAAAAAAATTATTCACTTGAAATATTTTTGTGTTAAAGAATGCATAACTGTGCATCTATTTAGTATACTAAAATCAAAAATATTTGAATTGATATTTTAATAAAAGTATTTTTATAAAAACTTACCAAAATCACCAGTAATTGGCACCCGATACCCCAGTATATGACACCTTGTGATCCAGTAATTGGCACATGTTAATAGAGCTGAAAAATCACTTTATTTTTCACTTTTAGATTACTTACAAATTGTATCATCATAAGAAACATAATTAATGTTAATTTAAAGTAGGTAATTTTTACATAAATTAATGTTAAATCACATATCTTGACGTTGAAAAAGTATTTTAAAGAAATAAAATTTAATTAATAGAAAAATATATCTGATAATTGCTGTTTCATTAGTCGGTATGCAGTTTCGATTTTACGAATTACCTATAGCTGTTTCCACAGAAAAAGGAACCATTAGGAACATAGACCAGATGATACTAAGGGATCATAAAAAATGAACCGATTCTTTACCGTCGCAATAACTCACTGATGGCCAAACATTTTTGTTTTTTATTGTTTCTATTAAAAATTTAATTGTATATTCTGTAGGATTCAAATCAGTAGTAGAACCCATACAATATAGTTGCTGTAAAAGTATCAGAAATCAAACCAGTAACGTATTGCACAACACATTAGTGTTTATAGGCACATGTGCCATTTACTGGTGCAAAACTAAAGCACTACTAAATGGCATCCATCATTATTTCGAAAATCCAAAAAAGGGCAGAAAATATATTTCTACCCACTCAAAGTAACACCTTTCAACTAAACAAAACTATTGACAACGAAAGTTTAAAATATATTTTAAGTTAGATTTTAATGGATTGATGCGCATGCTTCTCTTAAGCCGGAGAAGAAGCTTTTGCAACAAAAATGGCTGATTTGACACAAACCCCAATTGTTTCTCTTTCCTATATACTGCTACCATTTAGTAATATGAATTGAAGTTATTAAAGTTAATGTACATTCAGTTGGTATACAGTCCTTTACTTTTAAAAGATTGGATACGAATCTTATTTTGGGACATTTTTGTTGGAAGTGCCAATCACTGATGACCTGCCAATTACTGGGGGTGTTACCCTACATGTTGATTATTAAAAAGGCACACAGTTTAGAGAATATAGAACAAATAACGTTTGTAGTCTTCGCAGTAAGAAATCGCAAGTCGTGTAATCCTTTGATAGGACTCTCGTTTTCATGTAATTTGACAAATTTTGGTAAAAATCCATATTTTTTAAATTGCCTGTCAAACTTTGGCGGGCAAAATTTTAGCCAAAATGCTAATGCCCCTTCAATTATGTATTTAACTTTTAAATCTCCCGCTCTCTGTCGTTGTCTATCTTCCCCTTCTTACCTCCACGCCAGGGCTTGAATACAAGAATTTTTCCACTTCATAATAGAGAGTTTTTGTTCAACTAGGAAGAAATGTTTATCCTCTCTTTCACAACATCGGATTAACATTGTCAGGTGTACTCCCCCCCCCAAAAAGTAAGAGCCCCCAAATGGGAAAAATACCCCTCAAAACAACCCCCTAAAAATTTCAATGGCGCAGTCTGCGCCATGATTCCCCCCCCCCTCGGTGGGCACCCCTGACTTTATATACAGTCAATCTCCGTTCAATTCGAAAACCTCCCTATGTCGAAGTTCGTCAATTTCGTGAATTTATAGCATCAATTCAAAGTTTTATTTTTATGTTATCTCGAATTAGTTTTCCCGAAAACATCTGTATCTCAAATTCCTGCTGCACTGACATTTTCGAGTTTGATCCAAAGCCATCTTTACCAACAGTAAATTTTAGAGGCGAAACGCATTCCATCTAAATTCAGCAGGAAAACTATACATAAGCAGTGGCGTCACTGCGGGGGGGAGATAATCCGCCCCGCATGTAGCCAAAGTGGAATTGCAAATTTCTGAAAAAAATGAAGCTAAAATGCATTTTTAAAACTACTAATTTGAAATTTTTTCGAGAGAAAACTCCCGGAACCCCCTTTTCTTCGACCCCACATCATAGAGTGAAATACTATACTCAGAATTAGGTTCATATTGTCAATCAGTGGCGTAGTTAGGGAGGGTTGGAAGGGGCGGAGTGCCCAGGGCGGCACTTTTGGGGGACGGCAATTTCACACTTCCGATGCGAAAAAATTTAACACGTTTTCCCAATAAGTAAATCGTGCTTTTGATCTTTTTTAGAGTCAAAAAAAGGTCTTTTAATTCTAAGGTTGTGGTACGACTATGATAATAAAATTACTCAAATACAAAACATGTGTTGTTCTTGTGGACATCTCAGCACTTGTTTGTTTTTTCTCTTCCTTCGTTTCAAGCTACAGACTGAGGGTGGTGTCACATTTTTCGGGTAGAGCAACCGGAAGAGCCTTCCTGTTCCTTAACGTCACCAAACAGCCCAAAAGTGCAGTTTTAGGCCTTGAGTCTCGAAACATTTCCAAAGGATAACGCCCACCCCATCCGTTTACATCTATCTCATCTTTTAGCCTAATATTGAGTTTTTAAAATTTCAATACCAACAAATTCCTGAGGGCGGTCAAGCCCTGACCCTTCCTTTAACGTGGTTAAAGGATAAAGATAGTCTAATATGTGTACTAAGGACATCAGCTTTGAACTTTAAAATCCCCATCGCATTCAAAAATAGCTTAACGTTGGGTTTTTGAAACTTAAATTTCAAAACAATTCTAAGGTAGGGACCCCAAATGTGCACGAACCTAACGTCATCACAGTTGGCTCCAAATTTCGTTTTTAGACATTTCTGAGGGAAGACCGCAAAGCCTTTTTTTCTCAGTGATGAAGAGTTTAATATGAGCAACAGTTTTGAGAAAGATTTCGAGTGGGAATCCCCCCTCCGAACTCTCTCTCTCTCTCATGACGTTGTCCGTCAAACAACGGCTAAAGTCGCGTTTCTAGGACGTCATTTTCAAAAAGTTTCATAGGGAGACGGGGAAAAAATCTGACTTCCCAACATTTTTGGAAATAGTTGGAAACTTATGCCGTCAAAGATAGCCTACAATTCCGTTTTGTAAACCTCGGCATCGGAAAATTTCTCGAGAGCTCGCGTACATTCCCTATTTTCTTTAACGTCATCAAAGATGCCCTGAAACTGATTTCAAGTTCAAAAATACTTCGGAGGAAAATCCAGTCCTTGTTGGAGTTAGGGGAGGCCCTTACGCCACTAGATTCAGCCTACATTGACGTGCTTTTCAGTTTAGTTGAAAAGCTTTCCGGACAGCGCCGCTGCACCTTCCCAATGCGTATCCCAAGATAACCTAAAATTGCTTTTTTAAGACTTCAATTTTGGAAAATTTCCTTGCGAACTCTCGATCCCCCTAACGTCACCAAAGAAAGCATAAAACTGATTTTAATTTTAAAAAAATCTGGAGGGAGCTCAAAGCCACTCTTCTATAAACCGTTACCAAAAATTACTTAAAATTCCGAATTTTGACTTAACTTTTGGAATTTTTCGGTGGAGCTCTGAATTTTTTTTTTCCTTCTGCAAAAGAAATAATAAGGAAAAAAATAATTTCATTTTTTGCTTTATTAAAATCTTATTAAAACACTTTTGACTCTTTAATGTATTAACTATTTCCTATCAAAAGGGCGAAAAATAAGGAAGCGCTCCGGGCGGCAGAAAGCGTTGCTACGCCACTGTTGTCAATACTTAGACTGAAAATTGTATGAATTTCATGCTTACATAGAATATTAAAACCTTGTTTTTTTTACGTTTATGGAAGGGGGTTACACCGCAAATTACCGCCTGGGGGGTTTATTTGATCATCTAGACATAGATTTTTCAGTTAAAAAAAAATTTCAGAATTTTTTTCACTGGGGGTGGTGTCCCCATTTATTCACATCCCCCACCTGGGGAAGGACAAAAACATGATTGACTACCTCAGGAAAAAAGAAGAAAAATGATTCACTCTTTCAGCGCTAATTAAAAATTTTAAAATCTGAAAAAAATTCCAATTTTTGGGGTAAACGAAAAATTGAAAATTTGATGATTTGAACAAGAAATTGAGCCTACGAAAAAAAATTTTTTTTTTTTGTTATTCTGCCATCTAATGTTGTTCATTGAACTTAAAAGAAGAGGAATCAAGCGATTTTGATTCAAAAAATTCGGAAAAAAGAGAGAAAAATTCATAAATTAGTGGTTTCACAACGCAACCACTGCCCCTGAAAGGGATAGGAAATTTGGGGGAAAGAAGTGATCTTGAACAGTGAAAACACTTCCTGAGTTTTATTTTGTAGTCATGGAGAACAGTTCTTGAGATTCTGTCGGATATTTTCCATTCTAACATGTGAATTGTTTCGATTGTGATGTAGTTCGAATAGGGATATATTTCGAATTTAGGATACAGTTAAAATCTGAACACTGGAACGAAACGACAATCATCAAAAGAAAATTTTCGTCTTTAAAGGTTTGTATAAATTTACTATCGATATAATTAGTAAAATTAGTAAAACGAGTAATCACAATAGGTCAAACAGTAAAATGTTAAATAATGTAAATGCACAAGAAGAATCTGTTAACTCTGACTTTGTTTCAATTGCTTATATTTATAACATTATCAAAACCTCTGTATCTCTAAACTTCCTTATCTCGAATTTTTCTTCTGTCCCATGAAATACGAGATAGACTAAGAAGAGAAAACACTTGAGAGGTAATATTTATTTTTATTCAGTTATGATTTCTTTTCACGGGTAATACTCGTTACTGACGTAGTTTTACAGAATACTAATTCTAGGTCAAGATATCGATTTCCAGCATTCATCACCAAGATTTATGTTGTTTCTAAACATAAAATTTTCAATGTCTTAAATTCTTTTCATCAAAGGTGATACCTGTGTTGAACAAATAAAGCTAGTCATGTACATAATTTAATTTTACAAGGATTCATAACCTGCGATCCAACCAATATGAAGCCCAAGAGCTGAGAAATTCGAGAAAATCTTGAATCTGAAAAACTGAAGAAAAAATGTTAAGATACCCAAAATCATTTAAATTTCCGAACAATATTTTTCGTCAACATGCAACAAATCGTTCTTAGTTCAAACACTGCTGAAAGAAAACGAAAAGAATAAAATAAAACCGTACATTCGCCATTTCGCAAAAACCTTTCAATCTTGCTCAATTTTCCGAAGTCGAAGATTCAATATTTTGAAGATTCCAGCAATGCAGAGGAAATGCAATCTTAATAAAATTGCTCATGCAAATATATTTAACTGTAATCGTTTAGAGGTCAGACAAAGCATAGATTGAGCCATTATTCTTCTGCTGACGTCAATTGCTAGTTTGAATAAAAACATCGCGGATTGAGACAATTGCCCTGCGAATACAATGGGATGCGCACCTGTTTGTATTTACTATTACACATGCAAACCTATCAATTTCAATCTTTGATGTATGCCTGGGTATATCAAGAGCAGTTTGGAGTGGAACATTTGTAGCTAGAAATTTAATTTTGCTGAACTCTTGTAATCAGGGCCCGACTAAAGTGTTTGAAGACACTGGGAACGAAATTTATTTGGTGCCCCTCCCCCTTTCCCTGAGTTTATTTTATATAGGAAAGCAGTAAAATATCTTGATACTTGCGTATTAACATATCTGTACTAAATTTGGTGGTACCTTATATTACAAAAAATAGAACTGACATAATATTACGATAACTAAACATGATTGTATAAGATATTGTCGAACTTTGTCCGTTGGAAAAATTCATTAAAATCAACATTATCTATGGTATAACTTAAAGTGTTGTAAATATAGTACGAACTTGGAGTCGTTTTGAGATTTGCGAAAGAGATTGAATTTTTACAAGGATTTTTTTTTCTAGATTTAATATTACATCTTGATATAGTGCGATATGGAATGAGTCCAAAATCAAAATTTTACCTACTGATTTGGTGCCCCCCAAATGTTGGTTCCCTGGGCCCGTACCCCATGTGCCCATGCCTTAATCTGGCCCTGCTTGTAATGAAAATACGATATTACACATGTGTCCATAGTACTTGTGTGTGGATATGTGTAACCGATTTTTTGTGGCTCTCTAGCCGAAGAGTAATCTATGAAACCGAATGAAATTTAGTGCACATATGTACCCCGATGTCAATTGGTACTGATTAATTTCTAGCACCGATTCCTCCAAGGGAGAGGGGGCAATCGAACATGTTCTTCGCTAAGCCTACCAGTTTGTTGGCACTCTCAGCATCGATTAAGATGACCTCTGCCTTCAGCTCGGTTATTCACTATTCCAGACTGTTGAGGTCAGAACAAGGACGAAACTGTAGCCTCTGGATGAGATAATCGGGCTGTCGTAATATTGCATGTAGGTCTGCCTTAGCCCTGGGTTCAGGTGGTACCTTACTGCTTAATGACTAAGAATGCTTAACTTACTTCAATGTGCAATTTAAAATTATATTGACTGAAAAACATGGTGGCCGCCTTCTATGTCGGAGGTTCCAAAAGTTGTACCATATTACGAGAAATGTCTCAATTAGAAAACTGACTATGTAGAGAAGTAGCTGGATGGTGTATCTAAATATTCCACATAAAAAAAAAATTCATTCTCATTGTGGTTTTCATTTCGTTGCCGATCAGACCTTTAAAAAAGAAAATAATCCATGTGTTATTATTTGTAATATTAAGTTGTAGGGCAAGAGATTTCAACCATTTCAAATTACTATCCAGAGTAGCTTCTACACAGTCACTTCAGAATGATTGAATGATACAATGACCAGTGAACGACTGCCAACTTATTTTTTTAAATAAAAAGTAGAAAAACGGATATCATAATCTTGCCAGCAGCTTGTAGCATTAGGCTTTCTACAGTTCCTTTTGAAGCCCAAATATACTAGAATAAATGAAGTGATGCAAAATGGCACGCATGGTTCAAAGTACATGCATGCGTTTGAAATTAATTTTTACCTCCACTTGAGAAATAGCTTAAATCTATGTGTTTTAAAACCTGTTTCGTGGAAATGTCTAATTAAGATTTCCTTTGCAGCAACTAAAAGTAGCAAAACACGAATGTATGAAATTTTATCAAAAAACTTTTTTTTTAGCATAACATATGATACACGTGTCCTATTCATGTATTAAAATATTTAAAGGAATATTTTATTACAAAGGAAGATTTCGTAAAATTGGACAAATATGAAAAGATTTCTTAAAGCTGAACAAATATAATAATGTTTCACGATGCTAAATAAGTGCAATAAAATTTCGAAACATTAAAGCGTAATAAATATTAAGTCTACCGGGAAGCTACTCACTGGAAGCTGTCCATTTATGAAGAAGAAGAAAATGATGCCGTATTTAATACTTTTAACAGTATTTACTTTACTATTTTAATATTATTTTTTGCTTATGCCTTCTTGCCAGCCTGATTATAATTTCCAATTCCAATTTTTGAACATCTTGCTTTTAGCGGTTGAGAACACATGCTCCAATTGCGTATTTATTAATTGTCGTCTCCGCAAAGCGTACGAACAATGAATGTATTAAACAAAAATGCAACTTCAAATCAGACACTTTCTACGAAACAAATAATCATGAAATAGGGGAAGCTGCTGTACCCACGGACGGTTGTACCTACAGACGTTGGTCGGGAAATTCCGGGTATCGTCGAGAGAGATCCTAATTGGGGTTCAACGTGTGTGTCACAGCCCTTTCCACTACCCCAGGAAGTTTCAGCGCCATCAAACGAACATTTAAAATTCTATCACATTTTTTAGGTTTCAGTAGGATCTAAGTAAAAAACAACATGGGCAATTTCTTTTTATTTCGTCCGTCGTGGATTGTGTTATTCATTTTTGTTGTAAGTATCACGATTCCCTATATTTTGAAGGTTTTGTTTCTGATTTTTAATGTCATAAAACTGTGGTCCTGTCGATGTGACTGGCTTGCAAAACCAAAATGGCGTACCTTTGTACCTAAGGACGCATAACCATATGTACCCACGGACGGCAATTTTTAGTCTCCTTGGGTCACATGTGAGTCTTACAATGTGAAGTACCTCAGAATAAGCCTTGTCATCAACGTCCGAAATTTGCTTTCGACAATGATGATGGATTTGAAGTAGGGCTTGAAGATATAGTGTTGAAGTAACCCCCACCTGTTGTAGGATCTGCAGACCGTCAATCCCACCTGTTTTCATTTGAAGTCGATTTTTATAGATTTTTGTTGGTTTAATCTAAATTGAGTTTTTTTGTAATGGGTTAGTTTTGGTTGCAGGTTTCAATTTGCATATAAATTAAGGTTATTATGTAGGTACATAGAGAGCCATAATATCATGAATCTAGATTTTTTTTTTTTATTTGTTTGTTTAAAAACATATTAATTATTCATAACATCATTAACTCTC
Source organism: Uloborus diversus (assembly GCF_026930045.1). Taxonomy (NCBI): domain Eukaryota; kingdom Metazoa; phylum Arthropoda; class Arachnida; order Araneae; family Uloboridae; genus Uloborus; species Uloborus diversus. Next base: position 133,038,021 of record NC_072738.1, on the reverse strand, counting down.
TTAAGAGTAGTAACTTTTTTAAAGAGTTCACTGATGTTAAAAATTAAGGAAAATTGGGAAAAAAAGGGAAAAAACCTTCGATTAATTTTCAAAGTTTAATTTCTGTTGGATATTTTATTTAATGTTATTTTCAATGGATGTTTGAAGTATTTTAATATAAAATGGCTTCTGAAAATGTATTGAGTATAATTGAGTTCCTCGGACCTATTTATATATTATTTCTTTGTATGTCCATGGGTACAAAGGCACCTGTCCGCGGGGTGAACGGGGTGTTGTATCCACGGACAAAAAAGATGGTTTTTAAGAAAAAAAAATTGAAGTTGAAAGCTTTGAGATTTTCACCTGACAAAAATTGCCAAATTAGATGATAAGTTGTAGATTCTGCCAGAAAATTTTTCCCATCGATTATCTATGCCCAGAGACCAGCAAAAATTGAGAAGTAAATTTTGTCCGTGGACAGCAGCTTCCCCTAATAGTCATATTTTTTTTATCAAAAAAAAGAAAAATAAACTAAAAGAAATTGAAAAGCATTTTTTGAATAGTTTTGAAAAAATTGGGAGGGGATTTGAACCCTAAAAAACACCCCTTAAATACGGTCCTGCGTCTTATTAACATTATGAACTGCTACGAAAATATAAAGGCTTACGGTATTCCACGAACTAGTAACTCTTTAATTTAATGCGAAGTTATAACTTTAAGAAACACAAAGTAATCCCATGATAGCATTCTCGATTGCGAAAATTTTTAATTTGTCGCGAACAAACTCAAGTTCTTTTCTTTTTGTAATATAGAAATCGATTATGTATCTGGTTTATTCAGTACCATTAAGAATTTTATGCCAATGAATTAATCGATGGGAAAAAACTTAATATCGGGGCAGTGGCGTAGCTACAGTTTCTGCCGCCCGGGGCAGTTTCCCTATTTACCGCCCTTTCCATTGAGACAAACCTAATACATTAAACCATCAAAAAATATTGAACTTTAAAAAAAACTTTATTTAAGGAAGAATTGGGAAATTTATTTACTCCGTATTCTTTCTACAAAAAAGAGGGGGAGTGGGGAATGTCAGGCGCTTATCTCGGAGAAATATGCTAAATTTATATCAAAAGTTGCAGTTAAAAGTAACGTTTGGGGAGGGAGTTCTCTCCTGAATTTTCTCAAAACTGAAGTCAATTTTAGCCTTTGGTGATGTTAGGAAGTCAGGCTCTTTTCTTGAGTATTTTCCGAAATTAAAGTTTTAAAAATTTAATTTAAGTCTGTATTAAAGGACGTTAAGTCGAATGAAGAAGTTTCAGGGGCTCACTAAGGAAATATTTCGACTTTGAACACTAAGAAGCGCAGTTGTAATCACACCAAAACCTTACATTTCGAATGTTTTTTTTTCTTTGCCTCCAGTAATAGATTTAAAGTATGGTAATCTTACTTTTTTTTTCACATCAAAGGAACTGAATCGCCACCCTTAAAAGCATGCCACCCGGGGTGGACCGCTCCCCACCCCACCCTAGCTACGCCACTGTATCAGGGATTAAATGACTAAAAATTGTTTGATGTATTATTCATCACTGAATATTTGGATCATGACTCCAAAACTGTTAATTTATATCTCCAACCTACTTTTTCTTCTTGATTTATTTGATTTGTCACTGCAATCTTCGAAAAACATATTCGCATTTTTTCTCGCAGAAAAACAAATTTATCATGAGAAGCCTTCAGATTAATTTATCTCCATACATTTTGTGCAACTTATTAACTGCAATGGCGTTTGATCTGCGAAATCTAGAAAACAGCGAAGGTTTTTTATTATTTTTCTACGTGGTAATGCACAGATAAAGATATTTTTTTAAAACTACATGCTCTTGCTTAAAATATTTTTGACGTTTAATTAAGATTTTTAATGTGTCTATATATTTTTAAATGCTCTTTATAGGGGTGCAAAAAAAAAATCTGATTTTGCTACTTAGTAGTAATTTTATTTCACTTATTTAATTTCAATTTTGTGTGAAGTTTTTACATGTGGAGGCTGCTCATATCAGGACACACAAACAAATGATGAACATATTATTTTTAGGTAATATTCTTATGAAAATTTTATTCATGGCTCTTGTCTAAGTAAAGCCTTGGTTTCCTAGGAGCGAACACACCTAGCGTCGACGTCGCACCTCGCCGAGGCGAAAACTTGATTCTTCTGCGCATGCGCGCCCGAGCTAAATTGACGTCGTGAATGGCCACGCCGGAATCCACTTGACTTTGATTTCAGCGTTACGGCGAGGAGCGACGTCGAAGATTGGCGATTCGCTCCTAGGAAACCAAGGCTAAACAGAAACAGAGCGACGCTGAGATCTCGCTGATTCTTGACGAGATCTGCCGACCATTTCTGAAACAGAAGGGTTTTGTTTTTACTTTCTGCGCGAATTTGTAAATTTGAAAACAAAAAAACTCTGTTCAGAATAAATGAGAAACTAAAAGCAAAAAGTTGCCTGAATCTTTGCAGGAATCCTTTGAGGTTCCAGCATAGCGCTTGCTCTGGCAGCTGTCTTTCGCCTGTTTTCCAATTTTCGATCAGTTTTCACTCGTAATTTTGAAATTCAGCTTTTTATTTCCCGACATTCCTTGGTGATTTGCAGACTATTTTTCGGTTTTTTAATGTGTGTCGCAAATCAAAAAACAATTCTGTTGTTGGGGCTTTTGTATGGTGGAGCTGACTGAAATAGTTGTAATATTTTAATCATTATACTTATAGTTGTAAATATACGGGTTTCCCAAATCGAAAGCTGGACACCTGCAGCGTCAGAATGACTGCATATATAACAGCGCCACCGAGCAGGGATCTAAAAGGAGGTAGTAACAGGGGCGGACTGGGTCCCGCAATAGGACGCTAACCTTGGCTGGCGCAAAAACTAAAGGTGCAAAAAAAAAACTGTACACACGTTTACGGCTTTAAAGAAAAGAAGAAAAAAAAAAGCGAAGTGGCACAGGTTTGTGAGTGCAAAATAATAATAATAATAATAATAATAATAATAATAATAATAATAATAATAATAATAATAATAATAAATAAATAAATAAATAAATAAGGAAGTTGAATCAAAAAATTAAAAATAATAATATAATTTTTTAATTTAAAAAATAAAGAAATTTGCACCAAAAAAATGAAATAATAAAATAAATTTAAAAAATAAATAAATATAAATAAATAAAGGTGTTCAGGCTTAAGGCCGCAAGGTTGCATAAGTGGGAGAGCGCATCGGCCTGCGGGCCGGCGCACAGTGGAGTATTTGACTGAAAATCCTGGCCAAAACTAGTTTGAAATTTTCACCCTTCTGAAGGCGACATCCTTGTGTGCGTTTGTGCGCTGTACGGCGAAGCTATCCCACTTATAGACATGAAACTTGGTATACAAGTTGTCTAAAATGTCTAATGTTACAATTTGAAACTCGATTTTTAAAATTTGAATTAGAAAATGAAATATTTAATATTTTATCCACGGTTTAGACTTTTGCATGTTTACGACCGTAAAAACGATCCTAGTAAACGTAGAAAAAAACCCAATGCATCACTAGATAGGAAAAATAATTTTCTTCAAGACTATGGTTTGTTTGAAGTTCTAACGTAATTAACCGAATTTCTAAGAATTTACAAAGGGAGGTCACTTTTTCGACTTTTTTCAATTATTCAATCCATGTAAACTAAAATTCTTGCATCCAATATTCTAATAATGTTATGGCTCTGAAACTTTTTAAGGAAATAATATAAACACCTTACCTTCATTTACAGCGAAAACGGTGAAGTTATGTTCTTTCACTGATTTATAATGAATTTTTTTTCAATGAGTTGAAATAAAAATTTTCAATAATTTTCACTCGATCCGAAATAAATGCCACGGTTGGCTCTTTGCCAATAATGCTTAGACAAGTGATAAGTAAACATGTTCGATGCGAATTGCTGTTTTCCTTTGAAGATATGTAATTAAGTGCACTCACTGTTCGAGGGGGGAAAAGAGCAAAAAGCGGTTAAAAAAATCCTAGTATTCTGTACAAAACACTAATTTGAAACCAAAAAAATAATCAATTTTATTCTTTTCGTTTGTTTTAAATTATTAAAACCATGAGTTAATCATGCACAAAAAGAATTAAAGACAAGGGTTTCGGGGTTACAAAGAACCTTTTTTCTATTGAAAAAAAAAATAAATAAATGAACTAGGATATTATAACTGTAAAAACACTCGAAAATGGATATTCAAAAGCTCTTTGTTTTTGAATTGTATATATTGTACTCGTACCTTGGGTCGATCCTTAGTTTTACATCGTGTGATGTGTCCCGCTAAAAATTGTACGAACAAATTTGGAACTAAAATTTTATATAACTTTAATTTCACAATGAGTAGGTAAAATGTCTTAAATATGGATAGCTCGCTAGCGTAGGAACGTTAGGAGACAATTACAATTGTCTCCTAACGCTAGCAAGTGTGTGGGGGGGGGGCGGGTATTTCCCCCCTTTTTCTACGTATAAGGGGGAAAGACCCCCTCCCCCGGCACATTATTTGCAGCAATGAGCTGAAAAAATATAAATATTTATTTATTTTATCTAAAATCTATCTCAATTTTAAGGAAGAGCAAATTTTCTTAGCGAGATCACAAAATAATTTATTAACTCATTAACGTACATGAGAAAATTAACATAACTGAACGCAAACACATGTTTTAGGGGTGCAGTGAATCTCTTTAGCGATGCATAAAGGTACGCGTTTTCGAAATTAATTGGATGATTCTCATTCCATAACTTACATCTTTACTCATTGATGAAGCGGTTTCTCATAACCATGAAACTCGTGTCTGAAATTTTATTGTTTGTGCGCTCAAATATGTCGATCTTTTCATTCAGTAGTACTTATGATAACTTTTTGCAAATTTATTAAATCTTTGTAGGTAAATTCAGTTTAAAATCATGACTTGTCACAAAAAGATCGGATTATGCACTTTTTTTTAAAAAAATCATTTAAAAAAAGGGCAGTTGTAGGCGGAAGATTTTTTTGCTGAAATTAGCACTAGAGACTTTGCCAAATACGATGCAACTTTCAAAACAGCCCGACCAAGCCCGACACCCATTTAAAAAGCTTTCTCTAGTTATAAATTAAGGCGAAAAGCCTTTAAAAATCTCACGTACCAAGTTTTCTTTATTTTTTTCACTAAAAGAAAATAAAAATATTTACTTTAATTTATAATTAGCACTAAGCCCTGACATTTCTTTATACCGTAAAATTGGTTTGGTTCAATTCCATTCATTTAGAAAGCCACAAAAAAATCTACATTGAAACGTAATAAATTAAGCTGAAACGTAACAAAAAAGCGAAAATTCTTATAGAAATCTCATTTTTCATTGAGGCTATGAGCAATTGTATGTGACTCAAGTTTCCAAAACAGGTGCCGATCGATGCACCAGTTAGTCAACTATCATGGAATAAATTTTCATAAAAATCGGGTAAACTTTTAATTTTGGACTTTTGGCCAGGATTTTCAGTCAAATACTCCACTGTGCGGCGGGCCAGTCTGCCCCTCGGTAGTAAGCATGCCCGCATACGGCATCTAGCACTGAAACCTATTGACAGTAGAGATAATTGATCGAAAATTGAGTCGTGCTATTCATAGATGTGTCTAGGTCCGAACTACGCGTGGGAGTATACACGGTTTCTGATCAGGGACGATCAAATGCCATGCCAGCCTAGTCGGAGACTTTGGGACCCGTCCTTGAAGCTTGAAGAGACAAGGCTCGAGTGTTTTTATAACTTTAAATGGGGGGGGGGGGACGCTGCAACCAAACTGACGAGGGCCAGACCTGTTTTTCTGCGGCCCTGTTTCTTATTACGGAAAGTTGAACGTATTGCGAACAGATATCGGTTCAAGATGATTTGGAGGATTATTTAGATCAAACAGCTGTGTACATTTGATGCCCAAGTTTTTGGGAGGGGTGGCAAATGGTATTGTGTCGAGCCAACATCGTGATCACCTATTTAAGCAAATTCCGTTGAGAACCGTTTGCACACCTGCCGCACAGTCCAGATTTGCCTCTCTGCGGCACCCTCATCTTTACACCATTTCTAAGAGCATTACATAGGTAACATTTCCATTCGAACGATGAAGTGAAGGAAACTGTTCAGGACTTCCTCAAGAATCTCAATCACGATATTCTGTAGCAATGGATGTAGTCTGCTGCTGAAGCGATGAAACCTATGTTGCAACACCTATCACGATTTCCTTTGATTTTAATGAATTCATTCGTTTTTATTAAACTTGCTTGCCTTCGGCAACCCTTTAGTAACAGTTGTTTTGTAGTTAATTTACTATGTACTTCAGTTAGCTTATATTACAGGGCTCCACTCCCAGTGTTACATTTGGCACATTTTTGCAGGTGCCAAAAATATTTTAGTGCCCTAATTTTTGAAAAAAAATAAATGGTCACCTTATTGATAGGAGTCATGATTCCCACACTTAATGGAGACCAAAAAAGGCTAAAGCTAGGTATTGGAAAATTCAATATCGGAAAATTTCCAAAGGATAGTCCCGGGCTCCTTGTTCGTGTCTGAATATTACGCTTATGCTCCCTCTCCTTCTAGTTTTTGTCCTCATTTATAAAAATGGCTCTCCCTCTGTGGCTAAATTTGCATGGAAGCTAAGCTCATTCATTTCTTTTGGATTATATATGTGATTTATCTCATTTTGGACGGAATTCAGACTGTTTACGCATTAAAGTAAGTTCTAGGAACAACAGAGCTCCTGAACTTCTTTCATTATAAATTAAGCCCCGCTCCCTCCAAAACCATAAGCTTGATCCACCCTTGCGTAAAATAATAAAGTGAATGGAACAATTTACCCTTTCAGCAATCCAGATCGTGGTATTCCAGCCTTAACCTTTCCAAATTTTCTAGAGACTAACGAAATCCTTGTGCGAGAAATTTCGCGACATGAACTTTTCATTGAGATCGAAACTTTATTTACGTCAAAAAATTGCATTAAAACGTGTGTTTCTATTCATGCGTGATGACGGATCGCCAGACAGACGGTTGCGCTGGGCGTGCTCGCTAACAGATGCTTCTATACCAAGCGATGACGTTGGCAACAAAGGACATCTGCATTCCATCGAGTCCGCCATTCGATAGTTAACAGATGCGTTGTTTTTCTTTTTCCTTATGAGTTTTGCGCGGGAGGAAAACTATGTATCGCTGAATAAACGCCGAAAAGTTAATTTTCGACGCTCCTGTTCTGCGTTATCTGATTGGGAAGGTGATTTAAGTTTGTAAATGAGACACAGATGTAGTCTTCGGCGGTATTTCTCTTTGTTTGGTATTGTAGATAAAGTATCGCTGTTTTGCGTTACGTTGGTGATGACAAATTGTGATGTCACCACGCTGGTGTCACGCGTGAATAAAAAATGTACTTCCTGACTTCATATGCATAGAGCAATGTACTACATCTACATTTCTGTTACTCATTACTAAAAGAAAACTTAGATTTAGAGATAACTTTTTGAATGTGTAAATGAGTAATCCCAAATGAAATAATCGTTTAAACTGTACTTAAGAGCTACAAATAATCATCTTAATCGTGAGCAATACAGTGTTGCTGCGAGCACTATTAACAGAAAAACTGTTATAATGTATTCAAAGAACTTGAAAAATGAAGAATTTAAGTGAATGTCAGCAAAAAGCTTGGTTGAAACATGATTTAGTTAGATAAAACACTAATATAAGAATCAAACCCGTCATTTATTGGGATCAGAGGTCAATTCTCTTCCCCCCCCCGTCCACTTTTGAAAAAATTAATGTTTTTGCATATAAGTGGTTGAGGCTTTTGCTGTTTTCCGGTAAAACTTGCATTGAATATACACCCTACTCCTCTGCAAAATTCGAAATGATATGCTTAACAAGAACAGCATTTAAGCCGCCTTCTGTAGCTCGTGTCACGCATCTGTGACAGATTGGTGTACTTTGGGAACGTCGCCCCTTTCTTGCCACCCATGAGCAGTACTTCACTTCTGAAGTTCTCTCTTTTACATGACATGTTCGTGCAACTGCGACCTTTGTTACGGAATAGGGAAGGTGGTTTTGATGCAAGATAATTAAGTATACCATGATTATCATCTGTTGATTTTAGCCATTGAATCCAGTGAACATTCATCCGCACGTTTTAGTTTAGAGATGTCATCAAAACAAATTCATGAAACGCATTTTCTATTCGTTTCTTGTTTCTATTTCCTGAAGTCGCTTAACGTGTAATTCCCGAAATCTGAACATGATCCGTGACATCCACAAATTTGATCATTGCTAAAAATAAAAAAAATATAAAAAAGAAACATGGGGAAAGTAAAATAACATTCACACAATCATTCAAAAAATTGTACGAATAATGTTTTGAAAATGAACTGCTTTTGACTGTAGAAATAGATGTGAAATATTTTTAACTTACCTTACTGACTGTATTAAAAAGAAAGAACAGAGATTTTGGAAACCTGCTACTTTTCATCGAAATGGATTTTTCAGATCTTTTCAAAGCTAAACTGTGACTTGAAGCCATTGGTCTCATCAAGTTTCCGTTGAAAAAGGAGACGAAAGGCTGTCGTGGAAAGGTAAATGGCGGTGTCTGCAGAAATGAGTGTTTTAGGTATTTGAACAAACGCATTTTGGTTCCATACTAACAATGGAGAAATGTTCAAATTGGCCTTTTTTTCGTGCTTTGTTTTCAGCAGAAACCGAATTAGCAAATTTATACAATAAAAAATTTACTCTGATACTTCACTTTACCTTCCCACAGTAGAGTTGGGTTCATGTACTTAGAGGACAGAACTTAATTTCTTGCAAAAGAAGTGCGGGAGCTCTACCTTAGAGCAGGGATTAGAAACTGGAGAGAGCAAGCCCAATCTTTATCTTAGAAAATGCTGAGGCGCAGATCTCAAGTCACATGGTTCAACTTCGACGAATAGGAGACACCTTTTACATGAAGCGAGTGGAAGAAACCTGATTTCTTCCAATAGTTTACTTTTAAATGTATCACGTGACTCAGTATTATTGCTTCAAGAGTTGAAGGCTTCACCCTCTTTACCTTTTATTCCTTCTCAATGAGCTATACAGTCTTCGGAACTGATTTCTTAAGCAAACTTTAGTTTTGACCTATGCGTAGAAATTCACTTGAAATTGAAAAGGAGGGCAAAAGCTGAGCTCCCGTGAGCTCTCATACAAATTTAAGTGATGTGAGGAGCTTAACTTGCTGGGGAGCGCACGAGAACTAAGCACTTATGCTTATTTTCAATTTTATGACATTCGAAGAAATTCAGGCTATGTGTGTGTTGTGTTCCTATGAAAATAAACTATGAAGACTATAGGGCTTCCGCAGTTCGTTTTATTAAAAACTAGTGGTATCCGCACAGCTTTGCCTGGAGTAGAAAATTGAAAGGTCATTTGGTTCGCCTGTATATTTACAAATAATGGATGATGAATTTCTCGCCAATTTGCGGTGCTCATTTGCTCGCCCATGTTATGGTAGTTTGCTCGTCCACGTTATGGTAATTTGCTCGTCCACGTTATGGTAATTTGCTCGTCCACGTTATGGTAATTTGCTCGTCCACGTTATGGTAATTTGATCTTCCACGTTTTGATAATTTGCTCGGTAAAATGTTCTTAAAATTGGAATAAAAAAAGAAAAAAATCGAATTTTCGAAAAATCACTTCGAAATGCACACCCCAATGCTACAAACTAATTTTTGACAAATTTCATGAAAATCGGCCGAACGGTCTAGGCGCTATGCGCGTCACAGACATCCCGACAGATATCCAGACAGAGATCCAGACTTTCAGCTTTATTATTAGTAAAGATAAAGATAAAGATAAAAACTTCTTTTCACTAACTTATTTTGTTGATATCTCGAACTAAAACGTGCTGACGAACGGTTGCCGTTAGTCAGAGCCTAATTTTTAGCAAAAAAAGAGTATGAACCCTGAGAACTTATTTTCATATTTAAATAGTCAGAATTCCATCTAAAATGTAAAACGTTCTCGTAAGGACGAATAAGGAGATGAAACTTTATTACATGTTCTGAAAACATGGTTAGAGAGCAAATGCTCACAGTAGCTTAAATTGTTATTCAGATATTATATTGCATCTTTACATGAGTTTTGATGTTGTTGCTGTTGTTGTCTTGTCCCAAGAGACAGGCTGGCAATTTGGAGTGCGCTGCTTCAGTTTTCCAACTGAACCCTAATTTGATGTGAAGTCCGACTTCCACAGTACACACATGCCATAAAGACCTGTTTATAGGGTAGGCAACCATTCACTTCATAACAATATATTCACACGGGACAGAAAGTACATCCAACTCCGAGCCGGGATTTGAGCCCTGGATCCCTCCATCCACAGTCAGACAATAGACAAGGCGGCCGGCAGGTTTAATGTAGAATTAGGAATGTTAATATCCCATGCTATCAACTTTTCATGTTAAAAGATTAAGAAACTGAACAAGGAATCATTGCTGTGAAAAGGTCAAGCAAATCATTCTCTCATCACTTTTAAAACCTCAAATTAAATAAACAATATCCGAGTTCAGATGTACGCAAATCTCAGCTGTGACGTAACATTTTACGATGTTCGAAAATCAAAACAGATCCATAAGCTGCATACTTAATTTCGTTTAACGTCTTTCTACCATCTCACCTTGCACTGAGGCTTCTCAAACCAGTCTGGAGCATGAATATTTCAAGGACAAAATTCTCTCTGCCAAGTTTCTTTAGAAACTGTTAGAGAATGATCCCTGATTTGGAAAAGCGAATGCCCGGTAGTTCCGCATTATGTACTGACAACCAAAAGCGTCGTTTGATAAAAATCTATTGGTGGAGGAAAGTGGTAATGAATAGATTCATGCACACACTTTTCGGGTAGTGTGTTCCATACTGTCCTCCTGAAGGTGGATGGCGCACGTGCCTGTAGCATTCACGTGGGTTCATTGTTTGGATACGGGCAATTACTCGGAGATTTGTTCACGAACTCTTATCAGAAAGGGTTCGTTAGTTCGTCGCATCGATTCGTCGTACAACTCTGACGTTCTTCTTGGTAATTTACCTTAAAGACAGTGATTATCTCTGAGATAGTTTGGAAATTATATCTTTCCTCAATGAAAAGGTGCAGCATGCCAGCAATAAATTCTGTAATCATTTTTTTAGATAAGCAAATATGTGGTTTGGAACAAAAGAACGGTTAGTATGATTCGTTAAATTCGTAATATGAATTGGACAGCGTGAGATTTTTATGTTCTCTAAGCAATGAATGGCGTTATCTTATGATCAAGTTTCCAATTCAGATTTCAGTTGTTCCTTCTCGTAAGGGAGGGGGGGGGGGCTATAAACGATCCTCATGTTTATGCAAATACATACATTTATTTACATGCAGATATAATAAGAAAAATAACGTTTTTTTTTTCCTGCATTTTATGAGCGCAATATGCAGCTAAAATAATTGCAATAAATATATCCTTATACGAAGGACAAAAAGGACTAAATATCGCACCTCGGCAAGGAAAGTGACAGAACTCAAATTAAACATCATTGGAGAAAATCAAGGTTTCAGGCATAGTTTTTGTTGTCTAAATTAATATTGCGTACTTAAAGTTTGAATTTTTTTCTTTTAAATTATTAAACTGTAATGATGTGTTGATGCGTAATTACTGTTTTTTCGCTTTTACGTCATCATGCATCAGTTATGTAAACTAACTTTGTGCGAATTTTATGGCAAGAAAAAGCATTAAGTTTAGATTATTTACAGCAATTATAACATGTGTGCACAACCATATTTTATCATTTGACAAAATTTGGAGTTCCATTCGGAAAATTGAGAATTTCTGCAATCCCAAAAATTTAAGTTCGGGTTGCCCTTGGACTGAGCCTGTGGGTTAAACGGATACTCAGTTATATTTTTAAGATTAAAGTACTGAGTAATATTTATTTTAAGGGGGAAAACCAGTTTAGGAGGCCGAAATTTTAGTGTTGTTCGTGATTTTTTTTAAGGGGAAAGAAAAAATCAGAATTTCTTTAAACTTGGAGCATATTTTATTCATCTTTTGAAATGCACTTTGTAATTTTTTGAAGTCATTTCCACCAGAATTAGTGTAGTTAGAAGCTGCTGTCTATGGGCGATTGCCACCAGAGCTTGTTGTTGATGTACATTAACGGAGTAACCGAAGCCACAATTTTTACCTGTAATCAATACAATTTTTCTTGCTCGTAAACAACATATTTCCCTAGAATTTGAACCTAATTGTGAGAGAAAACGTTGAAAATTGCACGTTTTTGAGGTGTTTGATTACGATGTTATGCTTTTCTACCTTTTTTTTTTTTCACATTTCTTAGATTAAAAAAAAAATTATAAATAATATCATCAAAGAGTTAGGTTGATATAGAGTATACTTGATCACAGAATATTCACACAAATTTTCAGAACGATTTGTCTAAAACTCTTTGAGCTGGAATGCACACCAGTTGAAAAAAAAAGTTGTTTCGAGAAATAGCGTTTGAAAAAAATGCTGTGAACATTTTACAATCTTCACAGTCACTTTAAGTGATCAAAGCATCGGAACTAATTGGAATTTTTCACTCAAACTTTGGCAACATATTCTTGAATAGTTTTACTAAAATTTTATGACATAAAAAAGGTGGATTTTTTGACCGGTCTAAACTGGTTTCCACCCTTAAATACTCATACAATACAATTGCTATTTCTTGCATATGGATAAGTACAAAAACGAATCCAGCCTACAAGATGTGATGCATCCTTATCGTTGCAACTTATGTCTGTTGTAATTGGTGAACGTATGAGAAGAAGAACGATACGTTATCGATTTCAACCTGAGGGTTTCAACTGAGCTTACAAATGTACGGAAGCTGCAGATAAGTCAGAGAGCAAACAATTAGATTGCCAGTAAGAGAGAAAAATAGTTCGGTATCGAAGATGCCATTTTTGGCCTTTCGCCGATCGAACTCGGAGGAAACATTTCAACTGTTGTTAAAAATAGAACATTATAGGCGATAAATTGCAGGGTTCGTTGATTTAAATCAGCTTGATTTAAATCATAATTAAAATCATGATTTAAATCAAGTGATTTTTTTTTAAATCATTGATTTAAATCAATTGATTTGAATCCAGGGGTTTTTTTTTTAAAGAAAATCATTAATTAAAATCAGTTGGTTTTATTTTTATAAATTAATTTTGCATTTGTTGAATGTATTGCTCTAAATTTAACTACACTGCATTATACAATCTTAACTTCTACAGGCAAAACTACATAGGTCCCTCTTTCTGTGTGTGTAACAGATTTTTAGTCTTGCAATATTGCTTTTACTCCAAAATTACAGTTCAAAACAAAATAAAAATTTGCAGTTTTTCTTATACACCATGACTAATTTAGTTAAGAAAAGTAATTGTTCAACATATTATTTTACACTAAAAACGCACATGATGATGGAAACCTTATTTTTAAGCAAAGCATTAAACAAAATCACATCTTATCTAAGCATTATAACGCATTTATATATTTTTAAAAATGTATTGAATAGTTAGAGAACTTATCTTAATTTTAGAAGTAAGCTGAATGGATTCATCTATTGTATGAAATATATTATGTTTATAAATGTAAAGTAATTAATATCTACAAATTTTAGAAGATTTTTTAAAAAATCAAAAAATCTGATTTAAAATTAAAAAAAAACGATTTAAATTAAAAAAATCCGCCTTTTTGATTTTTTTTAAATAAAAAAAAATCACGAACCCTGATAAAGTGTCATTTTTATAACACCAGTTGAGGGTTAAAGCAGGTTTGCATCCTCCCCAGAGAGCAAGAGCAACCCCCTTCCAAAAACAAGAGTCCCCCCCCCCAAAAAAAAAGAAGTGAAAAATATCCGTGAAAACACTTTCTCCCTAAAAATTTCAATGCCGCCGTCTGCGCTATGAACCACTACGTTCCTTGAGGACTTGCCTCTATAGGTCACCGTTTTTCAACCTTTTTTTAACCGCAGACCGGCAAAGCCTTTTGTTTGCGGACCGGTGATTTTTTTTTTCAAATATTTTTAAATTTTATTAATTTTTTATCGCAGATCGTTAAAAACTTATGCGAAAAAAAAATTTCGGAAAAAAAATGTATTTAAATAAATAAATAAAACTTATTTTAATATTAAAGAACATAAAAATTAATCACAAAATTCATATACTTTTATAACATGGACGAGTAAAAATATCTGAAGAAAGGTCACATTTTTCTGCTGATCGGTGCTGGGCGGTCATTCCAAGCTCGTCTTACTATAGATCATTTCTGAGAAACTAAACCCATAGCCTTCTCCTCTAGTTGAAGAAGCTATGATGATGGAAGTGCGTTGTTTGACACTGTTTTATTAAAAAATTTTGATAAATAATTTTATATCATCACGAACATTCTTAAAATATTTGTAGTCTGTATGAAATTCCATATACACCATTTAATAGCATGTATTAGATTTTTGCTGCTATTATACTTGAATAAGTATCAGTTTATTTAAATGAATCAGTTAATCAACGTTTTGAAGCACAAATGTTGCAAATTACTGGAAAATAATTACTTAACGGTTTTTCTTCTGATGAAATTATGTAATAAATTTCTGCTTCAGGTGTCATTTTGTCTTTTTTGTTTTGTTAAACTTCATTTTTTTTTGGTATTTATACTGTCTCCTGTTCCACCGAGTTGCTTTCCTCGGATGACTTTTCATCTAGAAGCTCACACTTCTTTGCATTGAAAAAAATGTTCCTTGTAACACAGAAACACGTGTCTGCTGTAATTTGCATTTTTTGTGCTTCAAAACGTTGGTTAACTGATTCATTTAATTTTCAGCACAAAGGTATTATTCGTTATCAGTTTACTATTTAAAGTTTCCATATTTTTTATTTTTTTAAATTTCAGTGTTTCTTCCTTTTCATTTTTTGAAAAATTATAAAAATATATCTCAGTTATTTATTATTTCACTGTAAATGTTATTCGCAACTCTAATTAACTATAGGGGGCGCTGCAGCCACTGTCTAATGGCGGATGAAAAAGGTAAAACAAACAAATGCAGTAACTTATAACTTGCTTTGACGCTTTGTGAATGACAGTAATTTTTTATCGTGTTCGTGGGAAGCTTTCTTTTCTATTCTTCTGAAATTACATTACACCACAAGATGTCTGAAGCCTGTAATTTACCCCCAAAAAAAAACACGTGGAATGGACTATTTTACCTTTTTTGGTAGTATTGTTAATCCCCGCAAGGTAGCGTATTCGAGTACTGGAGTTGCAAATAAACGTTAAGAAAAAAATCATAGTACTTCCAATGTGGTAATTTACAAAGTAAAACTCTCACATTTGGCTGTATTTAAAATATTAAATGAATGTGTCAGTAAATGGAGATTTTTTAATTCTGACCATTAATGGATGAAAGCGGTAAACCTAGCACTTGAGTTGAAGATATCTTCCTACTTGAAATCATACATATAAAGATCGAAAACGCCTCAACTCACCCTTTTTTAATGCTAAAAAAGAATAGGACAGGCGGGTGGATTTCTCGTTTCTTCTATTTTAATCAATGACTATGCCCGACTTAAGATGGGGCAATTTTTCTGCTTAATTGAAAGACAGACGGCAGTTGTGAATTTCTATCAGAAGAAACGCAAGAGAAAGTGAGTCACTGCAACTGCAATGCCTGAATTAAGAATTCTTAAACAGTGTAACGTATTTCTAGAGAAGAAACCGGGATATTATGCGGTTAATTTAAATGGAAGCTATTTTGCACTGACGGTAAGAAGTTCAATTTGAATTTAAGTGTGTTTAGTGCTTTGATAACAGTATTTAATTGTGATGCTTTTTGTAATGTTATATTAATTTTTTTATTTATGTAAAAAAAAAAGAAATGATATAGAAGAGCGCTGATTTTCTGAATCCAATCAACCGAGCTGTCCAGTTATCAAAAACATACTCTCTCTCTCTCTTTCTTTCTCTTTTTCTTTCTTTCTTTCTTTCTTTCTCTTTGAGCAGTCGTGAATTGTTTATTATCCTCACTTGACCAAAGTTAATTGCTCAACTTAGCAGCAAGGGCGGATACCAAGGACGATCGCCCCCTCCTTGAGCCAAAATGTGGAAACTCTCTCTCCGCATACTTTCGATACTGAAGTTCTAAAAACGTAATTTTAGTCGATCTCCAATAATGTCACGAAAAAGAGGGATGTTGCTTTGTTTTATCAGATTACCAGGACTACAGTTGTTTTTAATATTCATTAAAGTGCGAAGTCAGTTTTTGTCAGTCCATAACTCAAGCGGAGTTTACATTAAAAAAAAAGGGGTTTTTTGTGTAAAATTACGTATTTTCAGGAAAAAATACCTCATAGATGAACTTCAACAGCAAAACTTAATCTAAATACAAATTTTTTAGATTACCATTTATTTAGGATTGATCAGAAATTAAAGTACATAACGCTATACGCTGTAAATAATCTTTATAATAAGTGTACTAGTGGATATCGGCCATAAAAACTTCATCTTGATTACCACATCCAAATCACTTTTTTTTTATGGATATGCCTCGTATTACCTATTCTAGAAAATAACCAGTCATTATATGACTGGTGCAAATTTCTTGGCCATTTCCGTTCCGTTACATTAGTTCAATTTGCAGAAACAAGAAACCCACCGAGTAGGAGTCCTATCGCAATCCGTGATTGCGAAAAATATAATTTGAATTCAAGGCGTCAAAATTTAAATGATTTTTTCAAATCTTATTAGCACTTTCGTTGACAATCTCGCACCAGCACGTGATGTGAAATTGGCTCGTTTCGTCAATCGGCATCGTGTGTAAAAGGCATGTCTGCTGGTATTGGCGTCGAGTCAAGGTGACCTGCAGTCAAAGTGTCAAGGTATCTGGGGTAGGAAAATAGAGTATCGAAATAAAAACATTTTGTCAGCTTCTTGTTAGCATTTTAGGAGCTAATTGGGATACCACGGAACCCCTATTTTATTTAGTTGATTTATATATTTATTATTTATTTATTTAATTTTTTTCTTTATTTATTTATAATTTACTAACGGTACCCGCACGACTTTGCCGGTAGTAGAAAAATTAAAAGGTCTTTTGGTTCGCCTGTATATTTACAAATAATCTAGGATGAATTTCTCGCCAATTGGCTTGCCCATGTTACGGTTCCACGTTATGATAACTTGGTAATTTACTCGGCTATCTTATGATAGTTTTGCTCGGTAAAATGTTCCTAAAATTGGAATAGAAAAAGAACAAAATCGAATTTTCGAAAAATCGCTTCGAGGTGCGCACCCCCATGCTACAAACTAATTCTGTGCCAAATTTCATGAAAGTCGCCCGAACGGTCTAGGCGCTATGCACGTCACAGAGATCCTGATAGACAGAGATCCTGACAGTAAGAGAGAGAATCGGACAGAGAGACTTTCAGATTTATTATTAGTAAAGATTTATTAATTCATAATTTATTTAATTAATTAGTTAATTAATTTAGTTATTTATTTATTTTGTTTAATATTTTTCTTTATTTATTTATTTGTTATTATTGCTATTGTTTTTGGAAACAAAAATGTTTGATAAATGTATGAGGAAGTGCTGAAAAAATTGTGCATGTTCACTCCGGATTTCAAAGATTTTAAAATTAAATATTGTTTCGTAATTCGACTGGCAGACGCGCCCCAAACTTAAAGCTTTGGGTGCGAGGAAATTCAAAATTTGCCGAATAATAAAATATGGGTATGCACTATGCATGCATAAATACGTCTAATGAAAAAGAACATTCGGCTTTTAAAAATTGCAATACTGCAATTATGTCTCCAAATTTGCTGAATCGTCAGACAAAATTGCCGAATAAGGAAATTTTTGGGAGGTCACAATGACCTACTGTGACCTCCCATCGCCCCCCCCCCCCTTCCGATAGGAGATGAGTACTTAAAACTTAGTTAGACTTTTGAGATGAATTCAATAGTTACATTCAATGCAGGATTAAATTTTCCAGTACACTGAAACGCCGAAAAGAAATTATTGAGTTCTGAGTCGCGGCCTATTTTATATGAAAGGTGATTGTTCCCCCCCCCCCCCCGTAAAAACAGCATCAGAGCTGAGTTGCGGCATCAATTCACCCGTCAAAAGTATACGAAATACTTTTATTTATGTTCTGAAAGCAAGAAAGACATTGTGAAATAAGAATTCATTGACAATATTAAAGGACTCTACTTTCTCATCTCACAATCAGTACATGGTTATAACAACAGAGATCCTCCGTGCACGCTAATGGTGAATGATGCACATTAAAATTTTCATTGTCCCAAAGTCCTCTAAGTTCCCACTACGAATCAATGCTTCTGGTCTGGATTAAAAAGATTTAGCGGTCTTCAAGGCCCAGCTTAATCGATGAACATCACCTCTGTGGTAGACACGGTAAGATCCTGGGGTTGTCACATAACATTTATAATATCTTTTCATAAAATGTTTTCATAAATAGTTGTCACAGAGATCTCTTAAGCGATTTATGAGTTATTTACTAGTATTCTGATGTAGGAAGGTAAAGAGTAGTATCTGCAAAAATGAGATTTTGAGATATTTGAAGAACCCGCGTTTTAGATTCCATACTAAATAACAACAGGGAGAAGTTGGAGTTTGACGTTTATTTCGAGCTTGATTTTCAGCGGAAATCGAATAAGCAAGCTTGTACAATAAAGTTAATGTACAATAGATGACAAAAATGCAAAAAAAAAAAATATTAATTTGAATTTTGACATCTTGAATTCAAATTATGTTTTTCGCAATCATGAGTGTGTGTATGTAGGCGTGTGTGTTTGCGTGTGGGGGGTATGTGTGTTGTGTGTTGGGGTATGTGTATGTGTATGTAGGCATGTGTTTGTGTCTGTGTGTAGGCATAAGTGCGTGAGTAGTTGTGTGTGTATGTGTGGGGGGTATGTGTGTGAGTGTGTAGTCATATGTGTTTGTGTCTGTGTGCAGGCATGAATGTGTGGTTAGTTGTGTGTATGTGTGTGTATGTGTTTGTGTGCATGTGTAGGTGTCTGTATGTATTTGTGTGTGTGTAGGTGTATGTGTGTGTATGTGTTTGTGTATGTGTTTGTGTGTGTAGTTGTGTATATATGTGCGTATGTGTAGGACATGGATGCAACCTGGAGACTGTTTTCGCCAGAGGAGCAGCATCGTGAGGACCCGATCGACGGTGATGCTGCAGAGGGTGGCGGTGGGAAAATAAAATCAAAGGACATCAAAACAGTCAAGTGAGAACAATCAGCAATCGTGATTGCTCAAAAAGAAGAAGAAGAAGAAGATGAAAAAAGAAAGAAAGATGAATAGTTTTTGTTATTATTTTGTCCTAATGGTAAAAAATATTATTATTTTAACTTCTGCAAATTAATTTTCTAAAAATTAATTAATTGTAATTTTCTCGTTTTTCTTTTTGATTGGGAGCGAAGGGGCAGAAATTAATATATGAATTTGGAGGAAAAATTGGCATCAATTCGGTCAAAATTAAAATCAAATTTGCTCTTGTCACAAAATTTCAATTTACAAAATACAGGAAAAATATAAATTCGTCCTATATTATGACTTTCAATCAGGATACATTTCCCTTCACAATCCGGACTCTCGTGCCTGTATAAGGTCTGTGGCGAGAACAAGACACATCATGGGATTACGTCATGCGGAGCAACAAGAACAACACTGCCCTCGTTTCAGTGACTAAACATCCCCTTCCAAATATCCCATAAATATTAGCCACCAAAAACCTCTTGCTTTGGGTTACATGCCAATGTTGTCGTGGCTTAACTAACAAAAGCTCATTTCGCGAAAGCGAGCAAAAAGCGATTCTTCGATTTTTTCCTTGCATCCTGGTTAATATCTTACCCACATCCTAGCTTCGTGACGTCAAAGAGATTGAGCCAATCGAATAGCAGCTTTGGCGGAAACCGCTGTCAGATCCGATTCCTATATTTTCATTTTATTGCGAGTTTGGCGTCTTTTTAAAACTTGTACACATATCACTGTTCTCACTCTAAACGATAAGATTTGATTTATCAATAGCTACGCAATTCTTTCTTTCTTCTTTTTTTCAATAGAATACAAATTAATGCATTGTTATTAATTTATTTTTATACAATTTATTACGTAAAATAAAATTTACAGTTCACATTGAAGTTCACAAAACCAACGACACAAATAAAAACGTTGTTTGGAAAAGTGGTTTATTTTAAATTATTGATTTTTTTTTTTCTTTCTCTCTCGAAATATTTTCATTCAAGTTTCAAATTTCAGTTTATTTTCATTAATTCTGTACCTCAAAGCTGGACTAACGTAAATAACATTATCACAACCTTTCAGGAGAGCGTAAAACATTTTCCGGTGCATACAAAGGTTGAGACTTGCACATATTGGATACAATGCACTGGCGAATTTTTACGAAGAATTTTTTTTTTTTTGTAGAATTACGTTTTTGCGACTCAATGTGGAATAACGTGAAAATTGCAATTAGTGGACACAGTTTAGTCTGTCTCTGAGGTACAGAATTGAACTTACTCTTTGAACTCTTTTGAAAAAATAATACAATTCCATTATTTTCAAAATGCTACTAGGTCTGAATGGATCCGGTGAACTTATTATTTCCTTTACTATTGTCATTGTGGAAACGAAATTGTATAGTGAATGAGAACAAAATATTTTAGTAGAATTGATAGTCAGATATAGTAAATTTACTATTAATGTTAAAAGACGTTCAGCATAAAAAGAATTCGGTGAAAATATGTAATAAAAAATAGTTTGATGAATAATAATCAAACATACTAAAAATATAAATGAACAATTTTTATAAGGAATAAAAGTGAGAGGGCGAAAAAGAAAAAAAAAATTCTATCCTTGAAAAAAAAAAATCCACTGAGAATAATCGATTTTCCTATTGCTAAAACCAATGATCATGGGCCCCACATTTTTTACAGAACCCCTTCCTAGATGATGCCATAGGGACCCATCTTGTTTTGTCAAGCTTGTGTATAAAATAATTTAATCTCGTTCCCGGCTCCTTCTCCGCTCGGGCCCCATTGCTTTGGTGAAGGGACGTGCAGGGGGGGAGAGAAGGGACGCCTGACCTGTTGGCCCTGGCCCGAGCCTGAAAGGGGCCCAATATTTTTTGAACTAGGCTTCAAATATAGGAGAAAACAACATGGCGGGGGCGGAAAAGTCATTTGTGACGGGCCCCAAAATTTCTGTGCACGCTCCTGCTTTGGTGTCCCTGTCCTTCACCACGAGGGAGGGGTGGAGTATGCCGGTGGTACAACCAGAAGTGGTTTGAATGGTTTCCTAGTCCTTATACTGTACAGTGGGACTCCAATTATCAGAACTCCAACTATCTGAATAGCTGATCATCCGAATCGCTTTCGGGATTTAAAAAAAAAACGGCGAAAACGCACTGCGATTCGCAAAATAATGCTTGTGTCTACGCGCGCAATTATCCTCACCCCCCCCCCCCCCACGAGCTTAGTCAAACAGCTTACTTTGACCGAAAGGTTCAGCTAGCAATTACATTCATTTACTATACCATAGTAGGGGAACATGGGGCAAAGTGAAATGGGAAAATATTTACTCTGCTTTTAGCTCCCCCTATCTGCTACTATTTTAACTATGTAGTACCATGTGTAGTCTATTCCAGTCAGGAAAAAAAGTACCACCGAAGATTAAAGCATTTGGTAATATAGGAAATTTTAAAAAATTGGTATTCATATTGTAACATTTTGTTGTAAGTCAAAAATTATTTTTGTTACTATAAAATGATAAAGTTCTTGTTATTAACTTTTTAAGTATAATTGATTTATTCATTTAATTATTCGTTTATTGTTTCATTATCTTTTCATATTCAACCTTTTATTTACTGGTTATTTTGATGTAAAATATGTTTTATAATCGAATAGGAAATATTTCATTAGAAAATATTTTATTTTTCACTTTGCCGCATAAAAAAGAAAAAGTAAAAATTTTCCTTTTTTTTTTTTTTTCAATACTCAAATTTACTGCCAAAAAGAAAATAATAAAAATAATAATGTTTCTACTCAAGTTTTATCATAAAATACAATGTTATTTCTTCGTGCACTGTAATTTTCAAACCAAATTTACGGTTTGTTCATTTAAAAAGAACTCAATTATCTTAACCATTTCATTTTGCTCCACATTCCCCTACATACTGTTCTTATGTGCAGCACTTGTAAATACGCTTAGCATGAGTCAAAAGCTCATTTTCTTTAAACATAGTTTTTTCGCCCGTTTTCAACTCACATACATCAATTGAATAAAATAGACCTCTTTAAAGAAAAAATCCAATTATCCGAATTTTTGACTGTCCGAATACGTCCGATCCCAATTGTTTGAGGCAATTGGAGTTGAACTAGGAGCCTGATACGCAGCTTTATTTATCGTCGCTACATCCCTGTAAATGTAGCTTTACTATAATAATTGTATCCTCGGGGTAAAGCCGCATTTACGGATATTATCCGCATGCAACATGTTTTTTTGAAAGTTGATTTCGTCATGCAAAGTATCTTTTATTTCCGATTTATTTTTAACTGCCTAACACATATTTTAACTGTAATTTCGTATCTATTGGTATAAAACTGAGGAAAACTCCTAAAATAGTCTACAGTTATCGAAAATTAAGAAAAGAAAGAGCAATTTTAAAAACCATTTAAAGTGAATAGTATTAACCAAGTTCAAAGTAATCCTGCTAATGAGGGACATTTCGAGCATCGTGAGAAGTGTGATGTAAAATAAATAATTTTAATAAAAGTAGTGCTACTTTGAACCAGAAAAATATATTTTTTTAAGACGTTAAAAAAATCTCAATTTTTTATTTCGTTGTATCACAAGAATTCTATCATTTTGTTGTTTTCGCCGCCCTATAGGGAGGCAACCTCCTGGAGGGGGGAGGGAGGGTTTTCGTGAAACGGAATGTTTACGCCTTTTTAGCAACAATGACTGAAATTTTGGGATTTTGAAAAAAAATTGAAAGAGGTCTAAAATTGAAATTTTTAGTCATAAAAATTTATTTTTTCTACACGTTGGAGAATAATTTTACGCCATTTTTTTTTTCCTTTTATTTTAGCCTGATTGTTGAAACTACACTTGACTCAACTTACATTTTCGAGGTAGACCGTGCAACGCAGGTCGTAAAAAATTAAAACCCGAAGTTAAAGGTTTTATTAAGGAAACCCAAAGTTTCCTTCCCAGAAGAATTGATCTCATTGGGTTTTCTTTAAAAAAAAAAAATATGTACTGAAAAAAATCGAGCGGTCCAAGTTAACGCACGTGATTAAAATTTATTTTAAATAACTATATTAAAAGTCCGGTTTTTCTCTAAAACTCTTCTCAAATGCAAAAAAAAAAAAAAAAAAAACAAGGAGCCGAAATGTTCTTTCTTTTACTTGTGTGTATGAGCCTTAAAATCTTATTTAACTTCAATTAAGTTTATTTGCCGCTACCGTTTTCAATAAGCGTACTTTATTTTTCAAAATATTTTGCTTATTCTTATCTCAACATCAGATATTCTCATCTGACCTTTTTTATTTCTGCAGTTCCGCTTTTTAGTTTTTTTCGTAATTCTTAACACGTTCGCACTTCACACTCGCTGTTTTTATATCAGATACGTTATTTTGTGTCTTCCTTTTCATCGATATGAAATTCGAACATCATCGATAAGTGTCAAAATCTCAAGTTTTGTTACTAATAACAAGTATTTTTGGATCATTATTGAAAATGTTTTATTCATTTAAAAGTTACTTATTGAAAAGTTTTTAATCATGAAATTGCGAAAAGTGTTCATTATGACCTTTCTCTTTTATCACTTACAAGAGTGAAAATGAATGATTTTAGATAACAAAGTGAAAGGTATTTGCTTCATATAGCAAAAAGTTGATGTTTTTATAATAAAGCTATCATTGGCAGGCTGAAATGGAAAAAGTTCATTTCAGGAAAAATATGATCAAAAGTAATAAGTAAAATAAATAGATTATGAGGTATTTTATAAACTGCCTGTTAGGTGAAGCAAATACTTTTCTTTCCTATGCCATATTGGTGAATTTTAGAACATTCTATCTGTAGTTGATATGCTGCTTTTTTTTTAACTTGATCTACTTTTTATTATTACTTATAATATATTTTACTTTGTTTAACTTTGCTTCTTTTTAAATGGCTTGAATAAAGCGAACAATTTTTTTTTTTTGTTCATTGCAATTGACATGAAAACATCTGTGCTTTATCATTTTTCTCATTTTGTGCAATTTTCGTGAAAAGTGCGACGCATTACCACAATTTTTCTCATGACGTCTTAGTGTCGGTATTTTTTTTTTCTTCTTCTTTCAAATATATATTTTGTTCGTTTAATTAATTTTAAAAACGATACTCCTAAATAAAAATACACAAAATTTCTTTTTAAAAAACAAATTTTAAAACTATTAGAACATTCGTCCCATCATGAACTAGATGTTGGTAGTACAAGTTCTAACAGCATAAACAATATAGCTCGCTTAGAAGAAGTGTGCCACAATACGAAATTTTTTAATTCTCTTTTCTTTTCGCGTAAAGGCCTTCGAATGACGTTAACTTCTTTGGAAAATAACGATAGATTTTTTGTTCAAATTTTTTTCCTCTGGAGAGCACAGCGAACTTACTTTTAATGCAAATTGCCTGAAGAGTTCAACTTCAAACGCTTCTCCTGTAAAATTTCATTTCTTCGTATTGTGGCACTCTTCTCCCAAATGAGCGATATAGTATTTTCAAAATAAATACATTGACATTTTCCTCTGAATCTAATCATTTTTTACAATTATTCAGCAAGCGAAAGAGATTTTTTTTAAACTTGTATGTGATCTATTGTCTGAAACATAAAAGAAAAAACCGCATAAACGCAGTAGAAATGGACTGAGAATTTTGAACGACCATTAATCTTAATCAAACTGTCAAAATATCTTGAATTTGAAATGCTAATAAACCCTGAGGCTGCGCAAAACTTTTGGCAACGAATCAAAACCGAGTTGGCGACGATTTGCGGAAGCACTGCGGCAACCCCAATCATCCCTGACCGACTTCGTCCACAAGCCTCCGTTTTTTACCAATCTTGAATAAGGAACTCCTGGGAGCAGCCGTAGGGAGTCAATCCGCAATGCCCGGATCTAGCAATAGGTGCTTGAAATCAAAACGGAACTGAAACAGTTTTTTTGGTCACCTGTACAATCCGTGTCTGCGAACAATTAAACCACACGGAAGTGCTCGGGTTAAGGAATCAGGTATATAGTACTAGTGTTCTCGTTTGCTGTGGGCTGCAGAACATAGCAGTGGATTCTCTTCTGAACTGCAGTCAACCTAACGCTATGTGCAAGTCCGCTGATTGCCAAATGAAGTTTTTCGACAGTGCAGATTTAGAAATCGCTCTAAAAGCAGTGGAACGACCTGAAAATGAAGTTTAGTTGTACATCAAGAGAATTGGTAAGCGATTCAACAATTCAATTTTGCTGTCACTGTATGTCAACCATTTTGCGTAGTCTACATGCGTAGTCTTTTTATTTAAATTAATAGCAGCTTGATAATTAAATATTATGCTAAGAGAAGCACAATAACCTCTCTCAAATAAGTTAATGCATCAATGTTTGTACAAAAAAAAATCTGAGTTGTGTAAGAAAATTTTCATTACAGTTTTACTCTTTAATAGTTCTTGGTGTCTTCGTACTCAAGGCTCGCATTTCCGAATTTTTAGTTTATTATTTTTTTTTTAATTTCTGAAAGAAAGAATCAATAATTCGATACATTGTTGATCAAACACTCATTTTGTAATTCGTAGTAATTTTTTGCGCTGGAAATTTCAGACTTTTTTTTTCGGATAAGTTTGTAGCGAGTCTGACATGTATCTTAACTTCTCTCTCGCGTGCTCTCTCTTTCTTTCCGCTTCTTGAAAAAATATTTTATCATTTTTATTATTTCCTATTTATCAGAAATTGTAATGCGCCAAGCCTCCTAAACAACAATATAAATGTGTGAAACCTTCCCTATTTAGTTCTTAGCTTTGAGTTCAATTTTCTCTACTCAAGTAAAATCTGAGTAATTTTACTCCTTTTGGTCCTTATCTTTTCCGTTGACGCACTACATCTTTCTTCTGCCGTTTGAAAATTGCAAATTTGATCATTTATTGAAGATTAGAAAATTGTCTTGTTAAACAACTTTTACTTTATGCCCAAAATTTGAATGTAATGTTTTAAATATTGAGTTTCGTTATAGTAATTTTGATATTTTATTAGTTTCAAATCATTCTTATTTAAAGGAAAAACATCCAAAGCGACGCTAAAGTTCAAGTTGTTGCTTGTTCGACGCTAAAATCAAGTGACTAAAGTTCAAGCTGCTTTAAAGTACTTTTGTGTTTCAGTGCATACTAAATAAAATATTGAAAAGTTGCAACAGAAAAACGTGAATTCTTAACTTCAGTCAAAGTTATTAAAATTATTCTTTTTAAATGAAATAGGTTTAAAACTACATACTGGCTAAATCGCGTAGCGATGACGTTGAAGATGTCGGCAAAATTGTTTGCTCAAAAAACAGTAAAGTTTCATACGTTTATTTACAACAGCGTTTTTTTCCGATAGACAGTAAAAATTCGTGAGAAAAATTCGGGGATTTGTATTTTTCTTTTAAAAAAAATCTACACTTTAAAAAAACTACTATAAGTTAATAGTAGCATTTTTACTATGATTTATTTTCACCACTATTTGACTATTGAGGCAAGCAATTATTTCACTTATTTATAAGTTATTAAGAATGAAAATTGTAACAGATTGTCAAAAAACTCAAGTTCCAGTGTAGTTAAAGAAAGGCGAGTCGTAACAATTAAAACATGTGAGCACATCAACCCCAACCATCTTTGAAGGTTGTGTTGCTAACTTTTAAAGAGAAAAAAATGGATTCAAGATATTGGTTATGATGATACACAAAATTAAATCTTTTTTTAAATTATAAAACTTTTTCCAACGCAAACAAGTAAAAATCTAAGGACCGGTCAAAGGTTTACGCTATCTTGTCTGCATGATCTACAGTAAAAAGCACAAATTTTCGCGAGCTGAAAATTTCGAAAATTTTCATAAATAAATTCCTGAAAAAAAATAAATTCTTGAGGCCTGAACTTTTACGACTACTACGGACTCGAGAAAATTTAAGTCTCGTAAAAATAAGTGCTTTTACAGCAATTTCCAAAATGAAGCTGAAATCTGAATAATCTTTTGTGAGGAACTGAAACAAGCGCTAAATTTCAACGACATTTTATGTAAAGATCGTCCTTTATATAGGCATTTGTAGGTGACGTGACGTGAAGTTTTCAAAAATTCTTGAATAGATTTTCCGTGTTCTCAGCACGATTGAAAATTTAACTTCTGTTATTTACAATTTTTTAAATTTTTATAACTAACTGGAACTAGTTACTCTGTTCCTCCTTGAATTTATTTTTATTTGAATTCATATTTCTCTTCTCTAGCTTTCATTCTCGATTCTAAATGTCTTCCTTCAATCAAATGGCTAAAAATACCTCCACGACCCAATTGACCCGTATTTCAGACATTTTAATGTCACTGCAAGATTTTCTCTTAAATTAGAATATTTGCTTAACCTTCAAGCTATCTCTTTCGTCGAACAACAAGCATGGATACGTACGTACTCTGAATGGCGTTGACAGTTGCAAAAGTTGTTTATTTCCAAAAGAGAGTGAGGCGTCGAGAGAGCAATGGCAGATTTTATCTTTCTCATTGGGCCAACGAACTATTTAATAAAATGAAGGTCGGCTACAGTATCGCACTTGGGTAGGACATTGTTTTGTTCATTAGAGCAGTACTTCCCAACTTTTGTTCCTCCGGCGTATCGGTTTAATCAGTGGTATTTTATGATACCCCTACCTTCAACTGGGGGGGGGGGGCGGGCGGCATTTGTAAAAACTTTTGTGTGTACATTGTTAGGTGCACCTCGAACTTAAATTTTTGTGAGGGCAGAAAATCTCAATTTTCCGAATGGAGCTCCACATTTTGTTGAGTGACGATAGTTTCACCGAATGGAGCTCCAAACTTTGACGAGTGATGATAGTTTTACCGCATGGAGCTCAAAACTTTGTCGAGTGATGATAGTTTTGCCGAATGGAGCTCCAAATTTTGTCGACTGATGATAGTTTTACCGAATGGAGCTCCAAATTTTGACGAATGATAGTTTTACCAAATACCGCTCCAAATTTTGTCGAATGATGATAGTTTTACCGAATGGCACTCCAAATTTGGTCGAATGATGATAGTTTTACTGAATGGAGCTCCAGATTTTGTCGAATGATGATAGTTTTACAAAATGGCGCTCCAAATTTATCCTAATGATGATAGTTTTGCCGAATAGAACTCCAAATTTTGCCGAGTCGTCACATAATTTGCTAAATAAGGAAACGTTTGTAAGGTCACAGTGACCTCCAACCGGGGCTCTCCTGTACACTGTACAGTACTGGGGTTAGCAACATAGTGCAAGGCCAGATTGTGAGAGCGTTTTGACCTTATGGCCAACGAACTTCAATGGAATGAAGGTTGACTAACATTTATAACTGGTGAATTGTAGATTACTATGTTATTTCTAGGATTCCTTTGAACGTGAAATGCAAAATGTGCAGTGGTTGCATTACCATGGTCGATTACCATGTCGCAATTGCGAGGGCCAATAAAGAGAATCATAATACATTTTTCTCAAATTCTTGTTTTTAAGTGATGGACTAAGGGGACTCAACAAATACAATGCCCCGACTCCTGTAAATCAGCCCCTGAAAATGAGTTATTCTTTGTCGATCCCTCGCGTTGCTCCCCTGCTTAAGATCTACTAAACACGTTGTTGAACTGAAATAAAATAACTTTAAAAGTTAAATTCTAAGATTATAAAAGTGGTTTAAAAATCTTGGTATTGCAATCCGCAAGACCTTGTATGTTGCTGCTCCATATTCGATGAAAATAATATACGATTTGATTTTTAAAAATACATTTTTTTAAAAATATACCTGACTCTAGTGGACCGAATGTTTCAGAATAAGTATGAAATGCTTTCACTTGTAGCATCAATAAGGCTATAATGCTTCGAAAGTTTAAAAAATGAAGTACACTACCGTTATCAAGTGTAAGAAAAGGATAGGTGACACTTGGAGCACGACAAAATGCTCTTTTAAATGAATTTTATGGCAAAATTAATTTTAAAAATTCAATACGTTTCTTTGTCCTTATATCAAGTATCAACCAAACTTTTTTTTTAATTGATAGATCGTCAGCGGACCATTTTTGATTCGCTGATAAAATAAGTATTCCGTGAACTTTATTATATACTAGCGGTACCCGCACCGCTTTACCCGTAGTAGAAAATTAAAAGGTTCGCCTGTATATTTACAAATAATTGATGATGAATTTCTCGCCAATTTGCAATGCTCATTTGCTCGCCCATGTTATGGTAATTTGCTCGTCCATGTTATGATAATTTGCTCGGTAAAATTTTCTTAAAATTGGAATAAAAGAACAAAATCGAATTTTGGAAAAATCGCTT
This sequence comes from Uloborus diversus, assembly GCF_026930045.1. Classification (NCBI taxonomy): domain Eukaryota; kingdom Metazoa; phylum Arthropoda; class Arachnida; order Araneae; family Uloboridae; genus Uloborus; species Uloborus diversus. Next base: position 133,008,359 of record NC_072738.1, on the reverse strand, counting down.
TGAGGTGCACACCCTTATGCTACAATCTAATTTTGTGTCAAATTTCATGAATATCGACCGAATGCTCTTGGCGTTGCACGCGTCACAGTTATCTAGACATCTAGAGATCCAGACTTTCAAACTTTATTATTAGTAAAGGTAAAGATAAAAAAATAAATGCAACGCCTTTATAATACCAATTCTACTCTAATTTTCCATGGCAATAATAATGCGGATGACTCGTATTGAACTTTATTTCTAACTTAATTTGTGTATGTTCCGCGTAATATTCAGGGACTAATTTCCCAGACTTTTGTCTGAATTTCAGACTTTTTTCAAATTTTTTGAGATTATTTCAGACTTTTAATCATTTAAAAGCGCTCAACTTTCGCCCATTTGTTTTCTCTGTAAAAAACGCAAAGTTTCAATGTAGGTAGGTAGGTTTTTTTTATGTTGTGTTCTCTACATTTTTTTCTAAGTTCTGCGACTGTTTTGAAAGGAATTTTCAGTGAGCCACTGCTTTGTTTATAAAATGATTTATGGACATTAAGATAAAATTAGCTTGCAAATACAATTGTTTATTAAAGCAAATACAATTGCTTTAACAAACATTTATGTGTGCCTTCAGAAACAGTCTGCATTTTTTTTTCTTTCAAGTATACCTGAATATTAGTTTTTTGTAGAAAATAATATTTCCCACTTTTTTTGAGAATTTGTGCCTTTTGTGTATTTTTAGACTTTCTGCATCTATTGCACTCTCATGCGTAAATGTTATATGTAGTACATACATTTTTATGTTTTTGTTTAAAAAAATGCATGTTTTGAAGCAAATTCGGAAACAAATTCAATAGTCAGAAGGTTAATTAGTTTCTGAAGAAACTTTCTCTTTAGAAACGCTTTTCCATCTGTATTCTTTGCTCTTGAGAAAAAAAATTTTTTTTTTTCGTAGTTAAAAGTAATTTGTAATAACTACACTAAGTTATTTTTCTTTAAATATTTTCATCAATCCAAAAGATGCCATATATTCAATCTCAAAATACCATGTTTTCATCACTGTATGTTATATGATTCACCACTTGACTGACAAATGGCGATATCAAGATCTATTTTTTAATCTTAATCGTGAACAAGCATCTTAAAATAAATAAATGCGTCATGGGTCAAAATAAATAAGGTAAACATGGATGTTCTAAAAGAAAGATTAGAAGTTTGCTTCCTGATATTATCAGAATTTTTATAATTAGCTTGCTACCTGAGGTTAAAGATAAACGTTTAGTGCTGTTTTTATTTGTTTGCTAATTATCTTTAGAAGCTTCTGTACGGATAAGATTTTATTATCTCAAAAATTAAACTAGAACAACGTCATTGACGTCTTTTAGAACGTCAGAGTTTCCTCAAAATAAGTACAATCTTATTTCTGTCTTTCATTCCTCCTTCAGGTCAAGTTCATTGTTTGAACACATTCGCATTTAAAATTAATTTCTTAGTTTTTTTTATTCAATGTACATTTTGTCGTTTTAAACTGTTTTTTGCGTCAAAATAAAATATATTACAAATACGCAATTATCATTTCAAATTTTCACCTCTCTACGTTGTTTTTCTCAGCATAAGAAAATACTTATGAAACTTTTTTCTAATTTGCTTCAAAGCCTGACAAAGTGCCACCTTATTATAGAAAAAACTTCTTAATTGCAAGAAAGAAAATAACACCTTTGGGACTGAAAATAGATTAAAACAATGTTAATAAAGCCCGAAATTTGGCATTAATTTCTTACAAGTGTTTCGGGGATATAAGAAATCACTTTTCAATGCAAAGCACGTGAACTTATTCAGGGATGAACATCTGACATGGGCAAAAGCGTCCGATAATGACTTTTTTTCCGACGTTCTTTCATTTCCGACGTTCTTCTTTCTGACTTTTTTGGAAATTGAAGCTCTAAACATGCAGATTTTTGAGACATCTTTGATCACGTCAAGTCACATGCCCGCCCTCCCTGTCTTGGACTTGCGCTTATGAAAAGCGCACTAATTTTAGAATCTTTTGACGTATTTTTTAAAGGGATGTAATCATTGAATTTTAAAGATGCGTTGATCCTAAGTGATTTTTATGCATGATGTGAAAATTACGAACACTAAATTTTGATTTTATAAAAGATTCAATCAGTTTTTTTTTTACTTAATGTGTTCTGTGCGTAAATTTGTTCTTGGAATTTTAACATCAGAATTAAGAAAAAAGTGTAAATGCAACAGAGTGCCTCATCTAATTAAATTATGAATTAAGAACTTAAAAAACATTGCGTTTTTCCAAATTTATTTATCAGACGACATTTTAGTAGAACTCCCATATTCTTTACTTTTCCCTATTCCATTTAATTTGAAATACTAATTCTGCGCACTAAAAGGAATCCGCATTGCGCATTTTCATTATAGGGGTGAAGCGAGAAAGACTTCCATTTATGGACATAACTATTTTCGTCACGTGATTTACAGTCGCAAATACAGGTGCTCTCCAGTAAACAAATAATCGCGTTCTTAAAGTTTTTTTTTTTTTTGGCTGTCGCCTGTTCTCACTGTTGAAGTATTTGCTTACGTCGGTGATTATTGCTCACGTAGCGGAAAATGTTCCAGAAATTGCAGATAGCATTACCAATAATATTTTCAACGAGATTTATTGGTTTAAGAAATATATATAAATAATTAAATTCTAAAGTTTGAAATATACAGATTTGATGGAAGATGTTATATATGACTTCTAGTTAGGTTTGAATTTCTAAAAAAAGAAATAAAAGTGAGCCCTGGTCTACCGTCTACGGGACTTACACTTACAGTGGCGTCACTACGGGGAGGGGGGAGGTCCGCCCCAGGTGTCACTTATCTGGGGGCTGACATCCTAAGTGAAAGTTTCTGAAAAATATGAAGCTAAAATGCATTTTTAAGATTACAAATTTAAATTTTTTCCCGGGGGGGGGGGGGGTAAATCCCCGGACCTCCCATTTTTATTTATTTTTTGTATATTATCCCACTTAAAATTTAATAACACAAATGTAGTCGTTTCTGAAAATTGTATGAATTTCATGTTTTTATGTAAACATAAAATTTTGCCTTTTGCGTCTGTAGGGGAGGGGTGGCACCACAAATAACCTCCCCGGGTGTCACCCATGCTAGGTACGCCACTGTACACTTTTTCATAAATAGTCAGAAATTCCATCTAACCTGTAAAATTTATTGAAAGCAGTACAGGAATGTTGCAACTCCTATGAGATCCCATGTAAATTAAACCCTGCTTATCGTTACCAAATTGCTATGAAAATTTTTTTTGAATAAATGCATTAGAAGTAAGCCCGAGATTCTGTGTAATTTATAAAACAGATTGTTACTCTGCATTAACTTAACAATAATGCGCTCCTCCGTGCTCTAATATTTAGCTTTATATTGGAACAAGACTTAAACATTTTGTAATGTTTTTCCCAGTTTTTTAAAGTTTTTTAAAAGGCTATTTGTTTCTTATGTGAGTTATTGATTAATTTGGGATATTTTTTTAATTTAACTTACCTGTTTCTATACTTTTATGAATGTGAACTTATCACAAAAATGACATCAAAAAGGCATTAAAAATTAACATTTCATATTTAATTTGTAATCTTTACGCTCCATGCTCCAATTTGATAGGCTAACATTTATCTCCTTCATCCCCATTTTTTTTCTAAGTCGAGGCAGAATGAATAACCCAATAATTATAATACTCCACATCAGGGTTCGTTGGTATATATCACGATATATAACCGATATTTATTTTGTAAATATCATGATATTTTCGATATGTTTTTTTTCAACTACGGTTTTCAATATAAAAATCATATTAATCAAGGTAATATTGTTTATTATTAAAAGTAACTAAAAAGTTAAGTACTATTTTTTTATGATTGTATTAATGCATCATTAATATAACAAAGTAATATAATATTCCTCTTTTACTTGCATTTTATATTCATAGAATTTTTCGTAATGTAACAGTTTTAATTCATATTAAAAGTGCCTAATTAAATATTAAACGTTGGGCAGAAAAAATGAATCTCTTATGACTGCATCGACTAATGTATATTTTTTATTTCTCAATCATATAACGGGGTAAAAGTAGCTAACAGAAGAAAAATGATTCAACAGCTAATGCTAAATTAAGTCCATTAAAATTGATAAAAATATAAAATGAAGTATTAGATATAAATAATGAAAGAAACCTTAATTTTGGGGTCTACATATTGTAGTAATAATACAAGAAAATGAGTGATCTGAAGATGCATTTACTAATTTGAAGACTTTAGTTTGTGCTGATTGAAAATTTTGGATATGTATCAAAATATCCGATATATATCAAAATATCGGATATTTTCGAACCCTGCTCCACGTGAACAGTCTCTGTGGTACGCCCCTAGATTGAACATTGAATTTAATATTAGAACTTTTCATTCTAAAAATAAAAAACAACTTCTCTTATTGGGGAAACTTTCAGGAATCGAGTACTTCCCGTGCTGCATATTAATTGGATCGAATATAGAAATTTTCTTTTCAACTTCCATCACGCAATTTTACTACGACTACAAAAGTTCCGTTCCATTGAGTCATATGCCAAATCCATAAACATGCAACCGATTTGCCTCTAAGAATAATCGAGAAAAATAAGCTCCTTTTCCTCTTTTAACTGTCAGCTCTCTCAATATTATCATTTCATCCCGAAGAAGGGGAAAGCTTTACTTTGAAATAGATACCGTGCTCCACTTTTATTTATCTCCATAAATTGAATGAGCCGAATAATTCACTTTTCAAAACACATCAACTGGAGTGGCATGTGTAAGAAAAGTATTTTTCCTTCTACACGAAAGTTGGTTTTTTGAATTAAATTGAACTTTGGCATTTAGTTTCTCCTCCGCCTTAATATGTCCATCAATGACTGCATGATCTGCATATCAATTACATTCCTGGTTCGTGTTCCATATTGTATTGCTTGGAAGAAAATAAATCAATGTTATGGATCCGGTGCTTTAAGTGAAAGCTTTTCAAAAATTTTAAACAGTGGAGTACGAAAGGAGAGAGAAGTAACGAAGGAGAGATGGGGGGAGGTATAAACTCTTCCAGGAATAAACAAAAATTATGACAGTACAGTCAAAACATTTAGTTTTGAAAAAAATTCTATCTTTTCAACCACTCTGCCTACGCATCTTTTTAGCTATTTTATTTAAACCCCACCAATCACCACGGTACCAACCCCTGGTGAGAGTTTGACCGGATGTGGTGATTGGGGGGAACAGAACCAGTGGTTGGAAGTAGCGCGCTACAAGTAGCGACGCTACTGTAGTAGCTACATTTTTTAGTAGTTTGTAGTGTAGCGCACTACTTTTTAAAAAAAATAGTGTAGCGAGTAGTTCGATACAAAAAAAAAGTAGTTTGTAGCGATTTATGGAAACTACTTTTAAATAAACGTTTAAAAAAAAAAGCAAGGTTCAAGAGAATTTTACACAAGTACAATGGATGCAAAGAGAAATAAGACTCATAAGAAACGAGCTCACCTCAAGCATATCATTTTGACGCCATACGTTCTATCTGTTGGCACCATTAGTTTGTTTGCCGTCGTAATTTTCATATTTCGCCCATATTTTTTTCGAATAGAGTTTGACTGAAAAAGAAGAGTAATGAATTTACGAAAACCCCCAATTTAGTGACTCCTTTGTTTTTTCTGGCTGCCGAGAATGTCCCGTGGATGAACGTTTTAGATTTCAAAGAGATTGTTGTTCCAATACTGTAAAAGCATTTATTTTAACGACTAGGGGGCTTTTTCCTCTGCTCGTTGACGCTTACCCCCCCCCCCCCCCAAGATTGCAACCTTATTTGATTCGCAAAGATTTAAATCGTCAATTAAGTAGAAACAAATTAAGAACGCATTATGAGCTCCCTTTAGAACAAAAAGCACTTCTTCCCCGGGTTTCAAAATAACTTATACAAACTTGCAGAGCTGTAAATGCTAAGGGGCTCCTGAGCATTGCAAAACTGCAGTTTTGTACGTTTGAATAGTCGCTTTCAAATTCGTGGTCTCTAGGAATATATTTTGCTTTTTAGCTCGGAGCTTGAATTGAGTTGAGCCTAAGATTTTCCTTTAAAAATCGAAACCCTTAAAATTTGTGAATAAGAAAACAGAGACAAACGAATCTAAAAGACGTAACTATGGCAATGCCAAATAAACAATAATTTGAATCGAGTTGAGATTTTTCGAACTTGATTAAAACGGCTTGTAACTTTTTTTTTCCTTTGGAGATAGAAGCTTAGTTTTCCGACCATAGGTCGAGTTAGCTCTGTAGTAAAAAAAAGCCGCGCTTTCAAGTGGCGAGAAAAAGGAAACTCTGGGACAATTCCTTCAATTTTTGCTGATAGATTTAATGAAGAAATAGTGCCTAAATTTAAGCTAAGGCTAAAAAAAATCTAGCTAAAAATTCAAATAACTCCCGCCGTAATTAAGTTAGAGCATTGAAACAAATTGCGTACAAAGCGGAAAATTCCACCCTTTCCAACGATATTATTAATGTTGTATTAATAATGTTATAATGCATTATTTCCAACAATATATATTAATGCGTGCAAGTAATTCCCCCCACCCTTTAATAGGCAATTTGCGACGCGAAATTTGAGCTAAAAAAGTGAATGACAAAAAAACTAATTCAAAATTCAAAAAACAAAACCTCAGGCGCAAACCGCTGGGCCTCGAAGTAATTTTGTACAAAATTTCAAGGCTGTAGGTGTTGTGGGGTCTCCTAAACGCAGACCCACCACAAACTTCCTTTCACAATTTCTTTGACCTTACTTTTTTTAATATAAAAAGAAAATGAAGATATCGATGATTTCGCGAACTAAAAATTTTGTTAATTTTGTATGAACCAGACCAAAATTTGAAAAACAAAAATATCTCTTGAGGCTAAAATTTTCGTAATTACAACGGGTACGCGAAAATCAGTCTCTTGAAAATAAGTGCTTTTACAGTATTTACCAAACATGGAAGCTACTTCAAATGTTGTTGGAAACTACGATATTGCACTGCTCTGACCGGCTTAAAATAAATACAAGCATTAACAGTGTTACATAAATAACAGACATTTTTGAAAAGAACTAATAGATAATTCTTAGCAATATTCCATGTTCAGATGAGCTAACTTATAAAATCTAAACCTATTTCCGTTCAATCGCTCTTACGTTGTATGTGTGTATTAGGGTGTCCAAAATAATCGAAAGTTGATTTCTCAAGTCCCTGTTGCATTTTTTTCCTTTTACGTCAAAACAATTGTAAAAAAAAGTTTCATATAATTTGAACAACGGCAACCATCTGGAAGTGCGAACCAGCACTTGCATTGCTAGGCCAAAAAAAAAAATTTAGAATCTCGAAATTTCTGTTGATAAAAATCGCGCCCCTATTAGTACAGTAAAATTAGGCCAAAAAATGGCCAAACCCAAACATCCAAAAAAAAAAGTGAAACCTGTTGCAAATTACTTCTTACCCTTCCAGCAAGAAGGGGTAAAAAGTCCCAGCACTTTGCGCGTCGGGTTTTGGGGGGGGAGGGGGGGAGACGAAATAATCCTCTATTTAAATAAAAATAATTTCTATTACTTAAAAAAATTCTGAAACCTCGCAGAAACCACTCTATAATAGTAAAACAATAAACTCTCACATAAAAAAAATTCTAATTAACCGGGGTGTACAGGCGGGGGGGGGAATGGGGGGGGGGGTGTCCATGGAGCAGCTTTGCGTCATTGGAATTTTTAAGGCAGTTTTTTCAAGGGGTATTTCTTTCTTTATTGAGGACTTTTATTCTTGATGGGTACTCCGTCACACTTAAGGGGTGCGCCATCGCTTTGAGGGGGGGGGGACCCTGAATTTACATTCCAAAATCAGTGAGTGCACATTTGCAGTGAAGTTCACGAAAAAATTTCCCTGACTTAAACTTTTCCGAAGTACAAAATGCCTCACAATGATATGGTAATGTCAGAATGATAATTCTAAAAGATCTAAGCGAGCTCAGTAACCAAATTATTTGTGACTGGAGTTATTAAACTGTTTAGAGCGCTGGAAAAAAAAATTCCTGTGCAGCATAAAAAAAGTCCAAATTGACCAAAGTTTCCCTATTTCTTCTTGATTAACTTACTTCAACTTTTCTACAATCTTTTGCCATCACCGTAAGGGTGGGACAAACCGGAATTGCCAATAGTGAGACGGGCAATGCTGCAATTCTGCACCGTCTAAGTCGGCGGGGGTTCTCATTTGCAAACACCAAACTACCTCTCTTTTACGCAGCTGGTTATGTGAATTATGCTAAATATGCGGACATATACTTGCAACTCTATCTGAAACTTTTGAGTACATTATGCGATAAAAAAAATTTGATCACATCAAACATCAGCTATCCATCAATCTAACGCAGTGACAAATTCAGGTGGTCTAGAACCTGTAGTGATTCAACGATAGAACAAGTCTTGATGAGAGCAATGAGCAATACATCAATAGAATGCTAAATATTTACACCTTTTTGTCTCTCAGTTTGGAAATATCAATCCGTTTCTAAAGCCCCAGAAGTTTCTTCCCTCTCAAGTTGGTATGGGTATTGCTCGCTGATGATAAGGTGAGTTGCGATAAGACCTTTAACGTTCGGGTAGTAACATCAAATCATATTGAAATCAAACAATTTTGTGGCATTTCTTTGTAAAGGAGGTAAGGTTATGTCTTTAGCTTCTGTTACGAGTGTAGTTACTATCTGTAAAGATGTGTAAGCCCAAACCATCTTTTACACCGAATGGTATGAACAGTAAAGATGGAATAACAAATTGCTAAAAACTTCTGGTACGAGTTATGCGCTGATCCTCCATCAGTATTCGATGAATCTGGTTTCAGAAGGAAAGAAATCCTGTATCGTTAAAGTGCTATTATCTGGAGCAAAAGGTTCATCCAACATCATAGAACGAACAGCTGGTGTCATATATGAGGCAGTGAGAAGCAAAGGGATGTAAGTGGACATTTTCAAGTTTTGAATAAAACGCGTTTAAAGATAAGATCCTAGGTAGACTTTCATTTATTTTTTTTCTAAATCATGCTGTATAGAAGCAACTACCAGGTTTACTAGGACCATTTCTTGCCCCAAGATATAGGAGAGGTTCACCAACCATTTGTACTGGTTATCTCCAAATTTTTAATTTTGCCCTTTGCTTCTCACTGCCTCATATGTAATAGAAGGAAGATACCCCCTTGAACATATTTTTGGTAATGATATGTAAGTTTCAAGGAAATATGCCAGCAATGCAGCGTGTAGGTCACTTGTAAGTATGGGAAAGCTAGTGTCATTTTTGATGGGTGTAAAGAAAGCACCACAGAAATATAAATGAAGTCCTATTACAACAGCCAAGCCTTCTGCTCTAGAAGACTTTCTGCGTCTCAAATCTTGTGCTTGCTCTGAGGGGTTCATTGGATATAGTGAATGTTTGAAAAGTCTGAAAGTAGACTGAAGTGCTCAATTATATGCACAAACTGTGTTAGACATAGCTGCAACAATAACGATTTTGCTGAGAATCTAGATTCCAAAAAACATCTTGATAACGAAGACTTTTTGTTACAAGCTTAGGAGAAATCATTTGAAAGCAAAAAACAGTTCAGCGTTATTTTTCTGGCCATTTAATCAAATGTGCACCATCAGAGGGGGTGGGGGGGGGGAGGATAATATTTTAGTGCATAATTTCGTTTTGGGACGTGAGCTACTGTTCTTATGGGGTGGACAGTCCTGATTCATGCATTTTAGATTTGCATGAAATAATACTTCTACTTGAAATAAAAGGTGGGGGGGGGGGGTATGGATTTATTTTATTTGGCAGAGGGGGGGGGTTGTAGCTTTGAGAGGAGGTGCACCATCGCTCTTGGAAAATGGACACACTTGATTTCTAACAATTTTCTTAGCATAAAATAATGTTTCCATATGAAATGTATGGAGGGGGGTTCGGGGGTACTGCTTCGCTTTACGGGGATAGGGGGGCTCTGTAGCATTTGTGGGTTTTGTCATCCCTCTTGGGGGTCAAACACCTTTAATTTTATGCTTTTAAATTTTGTATAACATAATATTCTCACTTTAAATTTATTCTAAAAATTCTGAAAAAATACCCAAAACTGCAATTTTTAGATGCCCCCCATTCCAAAACCCGACGCACAATGGGGTGGGACTTTTTACCTGTTCTTATTGGGAGGGTAATAAACAATTTGCACCAGGTTTAGCTTTTTTTTTTTGGATGTTTGGGTCCGACCCCTATTTTTACTGTACTATAGAAAATATAAACAATAGAGTCGATAACAAGCGTTAAATAGGAATTTTTGCTGTTTTGCAATATTTAAGTCTCCCACACGGAACTCAAAATGTAGATTTTTTAAATCTTAAGTTATTGTTTTTTCATTTTAAATATATCATTTTTTTATTATTCACTTGCAAAGGCACAATGCTTCATTATTTATTTAAATTGATATGTAATTTAAAAAAAATCAGTTTTTTGAACAAAATTATAAAATTTAGGCGAAGTGCCTTTATTTTACTTGACCACAAATATCTAAATGTTTTTTAATCTGAATAAATGTTTTTGTGGTATATGTGGGGTATACGGGGGCAACGTTTTACCAACAGAAATTTCGAGTTTCTATTTTTTTTTTTTTTTTTTTTTTTAAATTTGGTTTAGCATACAAGTGCTGGTTTACACTTTCAGATCAATTCGGTACTGGATGCCGTTGTTCAAATTATGAAATGTTTTTGCACAATTGTTTTGACATAAAAGGAAAAATATAAGAGGGTATGCGGCTTGAAAAATCGACTTACGTTTTTTGTGGGGCACCCTAATGTGTATGTATGCTGTTTATTTACTTATTTTTTGAAAAGTAGCGAAGTAGCGACTACATTTCAAAAGTAGTTTGTAGTTGCTACATTTTGAACAAAGTAGTTGTAGTTGTAGTTAACTACATTTGTAACAAAGTAGTTGTAGTTGTAGTTCGCTACGAAAAAAATGTAGTTTTTCCAACCACTGAACAGAACAAGTCACGAGCGACCAAGTACTCGCTGGAACAATTTTGATACAAACAAAAACATAAACACATATAAAAACATTTAAAAACACAGTAAACAAGTGAAATAGAAGTTGGAAAAATCTAGTTGGATATTTTAGCTATAAATTTATTTTATAATCTATCCAAAGATTTGTATCTACTTATATATTTTATCAATCTATATCTTATCTGTCTACAGGGCCGCTGAGAGCCAAGGCGAACCCCTTGTCAGTTTGATCACCTGGTTCCCGTTCCCTAATCAAACTAATAGAATTTATGCTACTTCGAGCCGGGCCCGAGACCCTATTTTCCGACTAGGCTGATATGGCCTCTCATCGGCCCTGTCTGACTATCTCCGTTCTTCTGCATTTTTTTTTAAAAAATAAATGAAAACCAACCCATAAAGTTTCTGTGGGGTTGCCTCTGCTTTTAGGTGAATCAGAAAAAAAATTGTAGCACTCTCTTTTAGTCATTCATTATGGTTAATGGTTAAAATTAAAATTATATATGCTAGACACCTTGCACCCTCAGAGACCACCCGCACCTACCAATTGCTAGGTTTATCGGTTTTAAATGCTCAGATAAATCTGAGCAAGTGGGTCTCTGAGGAACTTTATTTAAATACATAAAAAATTACATTATTATATCAGTTACAATTTTGGTTTGCTATTGACAAAAATTCTGGTATTTTAACATCAATATATGTAACAAAGCAGACAAAACCAATGCATAAAAGCTTTACAATAAAACATGAAACGACACTAGAGAGTTGTTACTTTACAGAAGATAACGTGTTTAAGTGTAGAAAAACTAAATTTAAACTATATTAACTAATGAAAATAGATAAAATATATGTATTAGTCAACGCCTTATATATACTAAAGTAAATGTGCCGTCCGGGGCAAGGGCCCCGGCTTGCTTCCCCCCCCCCCCCGATCCGGCGCTGTCTGGCCCCCGGGTAAAAAAAGAAAAAAAAAGGTTGGCCACCACCATTGAGAACTGCATTCACACACACATGGCAGTACACACTTTTTTCAATCTACGATGACAATTCGAGGTACTGTGTAAGTTTCTTATGCAACTTCGTCAGAATTGTCCTTGTAAACACGTTTCTGGAAATGCGCCGTGTGAAATGAAAACATATTTGACGGCAGAAACGAGAAAAGGCCTTAAAACTCATTGTGTCTGAACCCTTTTCAATCGATAAAACCTTCTCTTTTCTTTCTATTTGACTGTTAGAAGAAATCGATTCATTCTCTTTGTATAATACTTGACTGCAATAAATATTAGAACATTCTGGTACCGAACGCTCAAATTGTTTTTCTGTTGTAAAATCGTTCGACAGCGTTGTAAACAAATAAATCATCTTTTCAGGATTTTTCCATTGAAAAACAATCTTTCTAGCGCAAATACTGAGCTTTCGAGCTTTAAATGCAAGCGTCTTTTTAAAACAAAATTTAGTGTGTTACAAGATTCCGAAACTTTGTTTCCAACATGAAATTTCGCGGAGGCAGAAGGAAAGTACAAGTTTCCCTTACTTTTGAAAATGTAAGTAAATTTGAGTCATTTTCCTAACACAGTGGCAGTTTTTTTCCCCCCAAACGACTTGTTTAATGTTTAAAAAAATCCCTTGCGAATTTGTTGGACATTGACTTTTAATTTTATTCTACATGCTTTAAATCTTGTCAAAAACTCTATTTCCCCCCATTTTATCTGCGTTTAATACTTTTGTTATTTTTCTTTACTGAAGTAAATGTAGATTGACTGTTTCGAACTGTAAGGCAACTCTGTTTGTCATAAAACTAATTGTTGAATTTTCGCAAATAAAGCAATTTTTTTTTTATTTGAGTTTTATTTTGGAGAGGTGTTTTGCTTGATTTTTTTTTTCTTTTAGTCACAGTTTACTATTTCTAGATACTAGTAACTTATTATTGTTACAAAAAATTCATTGTACTATAAACTATTTGACAAATGCGATATGAAATATTTGCCGATTTTAATTTCCTTTACAAGATTTTACTATTTAGTCCTCTAAAAATATGAAAAATGGCGCATAAAATCGGCAAGAAATTTCTTTTTACCGTATGGAATGAATCATTTCGTAACTGGGAAAATGGTGACGTGCATTAAGAGCATATTGGAGATAACCGCCACATTTTAAGATTTTGTAATCGTTCTTCAAGAAAGAGTAAAAATCAGAAGTGCACTACATATATATATTTTATATAGAAAATTCTTAACTTTAAGCAAATCAGGAATAAATCAAACGGAATTTGAAGAATTTTGCGTTATCCATCCTTCATACAATAGGACGAACTCTTCGCTCGTTCTCTTTATTATTCATAATAACTGCCGCCCAAGAACTCGTTTCAAAACAAGTGGTTCTCCTCAGTTAAAGACTCACCACGAGGCCAAATAATCGTGTCTTCAGGGACAGTGCGTGAGCAGTCAAAACAAATTTGTGTTCTTCATTCTCGCTTTGGAGCCTTATTCTGAAAGAAAATTTTTATATTGAAGTGTTTGAGGAATAATTTTGTCTCTCGTTTGTTAATTTACTAGCATAAAATCCTATGTAGACAGTGGTGTCCAACCTTGGACCCGCGGATCACATGTGGCCCACGAAGCGTACCCGTGTAGCCCGTTGTTTCGTTCAGTATTACAAATCAAAAGCAGCGGTTAGTTCAAATGTCACAAATTTTGAGCTAAATATTCGGAAATTGGTTTCTGGATAACATATGCAATTAATCAAATAGGCATCAAGTAATGATTACATCGATTCTTGTTTTGTGATTTTCCTTTCTTTCCCATGTCCTTTTTATGTTATTTAAAAAATCTAAAAATGTTTAAAAAAAACTATGTTCTGGCCCGCGATAATCATTTTAATATGAGGTGTGACCCTCGGATAAGAATACGGTTGGGCATCAATTGATGTAGAATATTGTTAAAGCCTTTCATTGTAGAAAGTTGTTAAACCTTATAATATAGAATTTTGTTAAAACCTTATAGAATAATCTTAAAACCTTTAGAATATTGTTAATAACTTATGGGGTGGATATAGAATCTTGTGCCTTATGATACAGAATATTCTTAAAAGCTTATGATATAGAAATTATGGTGTGAAAAATTGTTAAATTCTCAGATAGGAGTGAGAACAAAAATGTTCAAGTCTAGTCAGTGCTATAGCTTTCTTTGGGGGGGGGGCGGCTCACGGGTGGATGCTGTCCACCGAATATTTGATCTTTTGCTGTAAAAATAATGCAACGGTAGTTTAAATTGGCAGGACCGACGAGAGACCATGTTAACCTAGTCGGAAACTAGGTGCCGGTCTTTGAGAGGTGAAAACTTGGAATTGGAGTAGTATGCATTTCAAAAGTTTTATGAGGGGGGGGGGGCTGTAAATTGGTTTCCATTTAACATAATGTGATTACGGTTTTTATCGGTATTCTAATGACATCATAATTGATTGCAATTTCCGAACTTACTTATTTATTAATTTTAAAGGTTTTTTAATGATGAGTTTTCGACATCCATTTTTTATTACACGGTTTACTTCATTTAGACGAAACTTGCATTTCATTTCCTGCATCGTGATTGTTTCAAAATCCTTATATATTATTTCTGTAGCCTGTTTTTGGTTTCTACGCCAGATTTTCCTCAATTCTTGATCGATTTCTTTGATTTACGCCTTATTTTAAAGCTTATGGTGCTGGCTACTGACGAAAAATAGACCCACGGTGTAAAAATTGTTTTTTTCAGCCAAAAACCTCTTTTAAAGAACCAGAATGAGGTTTTCGGTAAAACTTATAACTTTAATTTGCGCTATGACCGACAGAGCTGAATAGCTTGATCGGCAGAGCGTTCTCTTCGTAACCAGGAGAATCCGTGTTCGGGCCCACGTCCGGACAATCTGCAACAGAAAATAAAGAGAAATATTGCGCATTATATGAACACTTAATTAAGTGAATAACGACTATGAAGGAATAAAATAAATGAGAAGGAAATGCTCCTTGCTGATATGAAAACTTGAAGTGACGTTGTGCTAAATTACTTCGGAATTGTACGATTTTTTTTTCTTTTTAAGCTTTGGCTCTGGTAAGAAAATTAAAGCATAATGTAAGCGAAAATATAAGTAACAGGTTTAAGATTTGAGACTACAATAGAATTGTTTTTTGTTCAGAAAAAAAATAATGAATCGTAAATAGAAATATATATTCTTCTAATGAGTTTTTGACTCTTTGTACAAATAAAAAAAATACTACCTCAATTTGAAGGGTAAAATATATATATTTTTCTTCTTTTTGCAAAAAAACAAATAGCTTATCACATTTTTACTACATTCGAAAAGCTACGCTTAAAAAAAGAGCATAGTTCAATTTATTTTGTATTTTAACCGTTCTGTTAAATGATGAACACGTGCTGCCATCTAAGTTATAACGGTTCAAGCAGCCTGCGGTAACAAATTGTAAAAATTTTCAAGAATAAAAAAATGTTTCTTCAATATCTCATGTTATATATTGTTCCCTTCTCATTTTAAAACTTAACAGGCTGGCTAATGAAGAAAAATAGACTTACGGTCTAAAAATCAAGTTTTCGAAAACGCCCCTTGCTGTTTCAAAACCTTGATGCTGCCTGTAGTTCTTATGCATTTTTTAAAAGCAAAGTTCTAATGCAGTTTTCCATTTTTTACGTCACTTTCAGCAAAAAAAAAAAAAAAAAAAAAAATAGCCTGTGTGTGTGTACATATTTTAATAAAGCTTAAAAGCACTGGACGTAGTTGTTCGGTTAAATTGATAAGTTTTTTTCGGTAGAGCGTTCGGCTATAAACTATTCGAACTTCGGGCAAGTTTGGGTTGTCCGAAAGAATATCAAATTTATATTAGTATTACGCATTACATGTACTCATAACATACAAACGTAATAAAATAAATGCAGTGGGATTGCTACTTGGTGTTTCGACTCCTTTATGCAGGCTACAGTAATCATTCGGATAAGTTGACTGTTAATCGAAGAGTGTTCTTTCTTTTTTTAAGCTTTGACTACATCCAGACCACTCAGCATAATGTAAGCATAAAGCTTACTCTGCTTTCTGCTGAAAAAAAAAATACATTTTGTCTACGTTCGAAAAATTACACTTAAAAAACGGACTCAGTTCAACTGGTTTTGGTTTTGAATTTTAAGTGTTCGATTAAAAGAGAAACATGTGCGGGCATTTAAGCCGTAACTGTTAAAGGAACCTTCTATGTGAAATAGTGCAATATTCAAAGATAAAAACACTTATTTTCAATCTAATTTATTACTTCTCTAGAATGTTCGTTTCAATCGCTACGTAAGATCTTCGTCATTCTTTAATCAAATTCCATGCTTTTCGAATAATTTTAAATCGTATCATTCTGGTTAATGACAAAACATAGAAGCATGATCTTATTATTATTATTATTTTTTATTGGCAAAAACCTTTTTTGCTATTTTTTACTACGCATTCCTTCAATGAATAGCTTTCGAAAAGGAAGGCGCAATTGCTAGGTTTGTTGGGGTGTCGGGCTGTTACTCAGAATGGCGCCAATTCGAATCCGTGCCAATAAATATCTCTTTAATATTTCTTTTTTTCCCGTCAGATGCTCACATGGGCAGGACTCTGTTTGCCACAACCTGTTGTTTTACATGCACAATTATTGCTTTGTCACGAGTCACTACTCAGCCACACTTTTAATGATATTTATGTTTGAATTGAAAATATGTACGACCAAAAGGTGAGCGATGATCAAATTATCACAACGTTGTATTTAACGAGGTTTTGTTACTGAAGTCTTTAAATTACATGCCTTCTCTTCTGCGCTTACTTTTTTTTCGGTTCTTCTTCATAATGTTCATCCTTTGAAATTCTTAAAGAGCGAAATACCTTATGAAACGATTCGAAGCACAGTGCGGAGTTCCGCACGGGTCGACTAGTTAAATGAATTTTAAATAACTTTTAAATTGCTTCTATTTTATTTTGATCTCTATCAAGTGTATTTTTTAGTATTTCAACTTTCGTTTTCACAAGTGAATGCATTATGAAGCAATCCATCAAAAGAGCAGAGAGTATCCGTCATAAAAGTCTGAAACTAAACCACTGAACTCCGTTAGCTCACCTGCTAACTTGATTGCATCACCTTCGTTGAGTAATCCTTTATCGATACTAAAAAGGTTTTAACTGAAATTCATACCGATTTTTTGCTTTAACTAATGTATATTTTTTATGGGAAAAAAAATAAGCCTTTTTTTTGTTACGATTCAGCAAAAGACAGGTTACTTTGAATTTAAAAAATAGATAAAACTTTGACAAAAAAAAACAGATAAATAAAATTTAAAAAAAGTCCGAAACTTATTTTTTTTAATTTGGATTTTTTGTCTGTTTTGTCTTTACAAACGGAAGATTCCGAACCGCGCAAGTACCACTCCAGTTTTATATAATTCAACACCAAAGTCATTTCGGCTACGCAACTCAACTCAACTACGCGTTTTCACGGCAGCGGGAGCAGACGATGTTTTACGAAGGCGATGTGTTCTGAATTAAATTTTTCACATTAATTGCCCAAACCTATGCGCAATGCAATTTTCAATTTTTGCAATTCTAGGAAGAGATTTCTTGAAATGCAATCGAGCTGTTTGTCTCTACGTTCGGTAGTTAAAACGTTTTTGAACTACACGTGATATTTGTAGTATGGAACTATTAAATTGTTATGCTGTTTAAACATGGCATAAACCAATTACATTTGAACACAATTTTTCTTTTGAAATATCCATTTAATCATGCAGAAATTAAGTTTTTTAATTTGTCTTAAACACAAATTCGAAATATTTTCAGGAAACTTTTTTTTTTAATTGGCATTTTTCAAACTGGTACCCTGTACAATACAAAATAATTCATCCTGTTGAGTTGGGGGGAAACTTTTTGAGTTTTTTCAATCAATATGCATACTTTTTCTGGATAAGGATTTTTAAAAAAAAGTCTTTGAATAACTTTTATGAAAGTCGATGATTATAATATTTACTTGTGATTATTTTTAAGCCTCATTTCAAATTTTAGCATATTTAGTAAATGTATTAAAACTTCCCGCTATGCTATTGAAGTTTGTATGTGTAGTACTTAATATAGGATTTAATACAATACCAGTTGTTTTTCTTTATAGGCCGCTAAAAAAGCGGATAGCCAAGCCGCAGAGCTCTCGAATATCTTAAGGCCGAAGGACAATGATGGTGATATAGGAAAGAAATTATTGTCCCGGAGTAGAGTTCAACAGTTTGCAAGAAATGCCTTTGGTTCAGCGAAAGCAAGTATTTCCCCCGAAACTAGAGGAGTTGTTGAGCCGTTGGAAGGAAAGAGTGAGCCTCATAAAAATGTTCCTGATCACTTAACTCTGTTGCAGCTTTTGGCTCTTGTAAGTATTTTTGAATAATTTTGAAAAATATTTATAGTGTTCTAGAAATTATTTTTTATTCATTCATTGTGTGTTTAATTTTGAATCATGATTGGCTCGTGGTTGGGGCAACTCACTTCAAAAGTAAACGGGCTTTGTCGCCTCACTTTTCAGAGTTAAAAATTAATGATTATTGAAAATGGATTTTTTACAGGGTGGATTAGCTTATCTCACGAAAATAAAACTGTAAAATCTCAAATGAAGGGACTTTTCTCGTGATATTTATAAAACTTTAACTTGGAATTGGAAGGAGGAAGTCTATGTGTGTGTGTGTGGGGGCGGGGGGGGTTAGCCATCCCTCCAGATTTTTGAGGCCATTTTCAACGTTTTTTTGAGGTCCTTTCATCAGTAATGTTATTTGAAAACATATGCTCTAAATGCAGATAATACTGAAGAATGTAGTGTATGTGTTTCATAGGGGGGAGGGGGGGGGTCTGGCGATGTGTGATCTCTATCCATTATGCCACTGGGTCACACTATGCACTTCTTAGACAATGTAATCAAGAAAGGGAAATCTGCAGGGAAAAATTTATGCCTCTTTCAGAATTCTAGGCACAGACTTTGTGTGGCTGTAAATTGCTTGTCATAATTTCTAGAAATTGAGTTTATATTGTAGAAAAAAAATCAGAATCGGTTATTATAAGTAAATTTTCACAATGTTCAGGTCAATTCAAAAAGTCTTAATGCTTAATTTCTTCTTTTTGGTGTGTATATTGAATATGTATTTTTTAATGTTGTATACTTTATGTTTCAAATAAATTAAAATTGATTTTGTCTTTCTGTTTTAGAATGCTCTAGATTTAACAGCTCCTGCAAGTAATGTTCTACTAAAGAATAGAATCAACAATTGGGTTCAACTGTCAGGTCATGAAGGTAAGCTTGTTGATAGTTTATTGATATCTATGTTGCTGTCCAAAGAAACAAATATGTTATTGCAAAAGTTGTCTGCTATGAGCCTCTTTCAGAACTTTTGTTTCTCACCCCTTTAATAATTACATGTTTTCAGTCCTAATAATTGGTTTTTCTGTTTTCTTATTTTACTAAATCTAACATGCAATATACCAACAGCCTGGTTATAACCTGTAATATATTTATTGCATGTACTTCTGCCCTAGCACTAGCTTAAGGGCAGAGGTGCCCATATTAGCGAGGGGAGGGCAAGTGGGGGCTCAAGCCCCTCCCCCCTAGAAATTAGAACTTCCTTGCTTTTAGTACTTTTTTCTTTGCAAAAATTGTAAAAATATTTCTTCTCCAGCCATTAATAAGTCATTGAAAATTTCTATAGGGAAAATATCCTGCTAAACCACAGGAGAAATATCTGAGCCCTCCCCCTTAAAATTTTGCATATGGGCGCCCGTGCTTAAGGGGCGGTAACTTACTACTTATATCCAGCATGTTTACAACTACAGTAAATCACCATATTTAAGAATAACTTTGATACTCTGGTAGCTTGATGCTTACTCTTGGACAAGTTCATTTATGTTTGGGTTGCAAGAAGATTAGATTGGTGCAGTGCCAATTATTATTATCGCCATCCAAACCAACTTTCTTCATCCCCTTTTTAACAAATAGATTTGATTAAGCAAATCAAAAGTCAACTTGTCAGAGTCGGGACTATAAAATAGGGACATTCCACAGAAAAGCCGCCATTTTGCCCCACACTTGACAGCTCATATATATATTTCATAAAAATTAATAACTTTAAAAGGTAATAATGAAAAAAAAAAAATTTCTTCAAAAAATACACAAATGTTTTTCAAAATTTTTGGCTTGAAATCAAACGTGTGATTTTTTAAGTAACAAAATTTGTATTACAAATACAAAAGTGACAACCAGCAACAGGCTCTGGGCCCAGCTAGACTGGTCCTAGTCAATTTACAATCCTCAGTGAAGATCAATGGCCCTCTTAAAACTATCTACTCCCTTGCTCATTACCACCTCTTCCGGTAAGCTGGTCCAAGGTTCCACTACCCTGCTATAATAATAATTTTTCTTAATATCCATGTTAGCCTGAGATTTAAATAGCTTAAAACAATGACCCCTTGTCCTGTTTTCAGTGCTAAACTTCAGCCCCGTAATATCTTTCATTTTAATAAATTTAAACAACTGAATCATGTCCCCTTGGTCTCTTCTTTGCTCAAGACTACATTTTTAGCCTTCTAAGCCTGGAATCATAGTCTAAATGAGAAAGTCCATTTATTAGCCTTGTAGCCCTCCTTTGAACCCTTTCCAATACATTAATACCCTCTTACATTATTTTTAATTAAGTATATGAGTCCGTCAGGTGTGGTACAAAATGTCTGTTTTCCCATATACAGCCCCTATAACTTGGATCAGTGGGAACATTTCAAATTAAATTTTCCTTTTATGAATTTAAAATCTTGTTTCATATTTGAATGACGTTTATTTCAGGTTCTTTTGCTCCTGCTGGGCCAGGAACGATATGGAAGAAAAGTTCTCCCGATAGGGTTGAAATAGAAGCTTATAAAAAATTGATGAAAGACCCACTTTCTTCAATGGTGCCACATTTTTATAAAGATGTTGAATACAATAGCGAATGTATCCTTTTATAACTTCGTACGAATCTTGTTAAGGATAAACAAATTATGTACTAGTATACAAATGCATATTTCATTTCATTTTTCTTTATAATGGATGCTTATAGCCTTCTATAATCTGGCAGTATTTAAATGCTTATATCTGCTGTTACATATTAGTTAGAATAGATTTTTGCCTTATATAATTGTAAAATAAAATATGCATGTCTATATTGATTTTCTATAAGCAAAAAAATAATAATAATAATAAAATTCTTATTCTGCCAGTTTTGTTGCATAAAAAAATAAAAAAAAGTCTTTACATTTATTGCATTTTAGGAAAAGTTTGTTAAATTAAAAATAAATGAATCAGTGCATCTTTTGGTTGTATTAAATTTATATATATTTTTAAATTTTATTCACATTTAAAATCATGTGACTTAATTATTAGCTTTACTGATATCAATATATTGTTGAAGGATTTTATTAATGACTAAAAAATATTTTGCGAAATTAGCTATACTAAGCTTATGTGGAGTTGTGTTCACACATGAAACAACTGAAATTCTTTGCTCTAAAATGAGACTTGGAAAAAAAAAAGCAGTAGCTGTTTATATGCTGCAGTAGTAACAAAAATTGCACTATAACAATGATTTTAAAAAAATTAAGTTGTTAGAAGTGTTCTGTATTTGTTACTTGATTAGCATCATAGTTTTTCATGATGAAGCAAATTTATGTTTTTGGATTTTAAAATTAGTTACAACAACCTTGACTTGAATTTTAGATTTTATTGAAATGCAAGATCTCTTACATAACTTTAAAAACCCTGCAGTTATGGATATTAAAATGGGAACACGGTAAGTTGTTAAGATTTTGTAATAGTGCACATTGAAGCATATTATTTTCTTCAAAATCTGGAAAGAAATAATTTGTACATGTTTTATTTTAGAACTTTCTTGGAGTCTGAAGTTGAAAATGCCAAAGCTAGGAGTGATCTGTATGAAAAAATGTTAAAAGTTGACCCCACTGCTCCTACTGCTGAAGAACTAGAAACCAAAGCTATAACCAAACTTAGGTATATGCAAGTAAGTTTCTAGGTTTTTGCACTTCTTTTCACTGAAGATAGTGTCTAATTTTATGTGGCTGTTTTCAATAATGTGTTAACACTACCAAAGAAAGTTTTAACTTGTAGGACTGATTAAGAGACTTTTTTTCTCTTTTTGTAATATTTGCTGTGGTTATTAAAAGATTACGGATAAACATATTTGCAAGAATTACAACATAAATTTAAATTCATTCATCCGTTTGTGACAGCACATGAGTACAGGGCCGTATCCAGAGGGGGGGCCTGACGGGCCCGGGCCCCCCCCGAAACCCGAAATGTTTTGTACCGTAAAACAGAAGGTTTTTTTTAAATTCCTAATGTCATAAAAGGAAAATAACAAAGTTTTTTTTTTATTCTTAATTTTGCTACTGTTCAAAATTTATAATATTTTGCAGAAATACAGAAAAAGCAGTTCTAGTTCTCATTAGCTTCAAGACATACTTCAAATTTAGACCTTTAATTAGGACTTCCTGCTCTCTTTCCCAATTCAATTCAGGGGAGTCCAGGCTTAAAGCAGGCCCTTTGTCAGTTCGGTAGACTTTTCAGTTTGGTAGACTTTTCAAGTCTACCAAAGTCTTTTTTTGGGGGGGAGGGGCCCTCCGTATTGTTTACCCATATTTTCAACACTACTTTTAAAAATATTGGGCCCTATTTAAGCTCGGGCCCGGGCCAACAGGTGTTCCTTCTCCCCTCTGTGCACGACCCTGCCCTCCTCCCCCTAAAACTCTTATAAAACTTACACTGTACTGATTTCGAGCCGGGGACTCCCCAAAGGCTGGGCCCCTAGTTTCCGATTAGGAGAGTATCTTGTTACCAAGACGTGCCAAATTCAGCTCCTTGATAAATCCTGAGTAAAAAATGCAAAAATCACGATTTTCGCGTTTTTGTAGCATAATTTTCAAGATCATTTTTGTGACTGATATGTTTCTTGTCTTGCATTTATTTAATGCCGAATTCAGTATCATGGAAGTTCTTTTGTTATTGCTTGTTTTTTTTTCTTACTTCTACTGCATACTGTTAATATACCTTTAGTATGAGGAAAAAAAGAACACTTACTCTACTCTCTTTCATTTTCTGCACTACTTGTGATTGAAAAAAAAAAGTTTGTTTCGAGAAATATTTCGTTGCATTTATTTTTAACTTAAAACGGGTGTGTCTTACAAAGTTATAATCATTTTGTAAGACTGTGCAACCAACTTTTGAAAAGTGTGAATAAAGAGCTTCAAATAATTTCACCTGTTCGAGAGTCTTTGAAAATTATTTAAGTTTTTGAAATTCCTTGAAAAGTTCTTCCATTTTATATCTTATCAAGAAAATAAAGTATGAATTGTCCAAATGGCTAGAACATTACTCTTCCGTTCTTATTTTCTGAATGTCTACACCATTTCTATTAAACTGTTTTGTGCAATTTTCATACTGTAGGGCATTTAATGGAAAAAAAATGGGGGTAGGGGGAGTGATCAAAAACAAACTTCACTAAAAGTCGATATGAGCAGATGACGAAGTGCTTCTCTTTTCTCCTCTCTCGTTTTTCCTCTCTGTCCATTAAGTTCCATGATTTGTCGAGCAAGCAATTTTTATTTTGTTTGATCTTGATTTGCAAAAGAATGTATAACTTTTAAAAAACTTTGTTTGCCTAGTTTTTTTTTAATATTTTTGTGGTCTCAATTACCTAATATAAGGCCTCAAAATACAGATTTTTTTTTCGAAAATTTCTCGGGGGGAAACCCCCCCCCCCCCGGACCCCCTGAAATTATGGATGTTCTACATCCGACTTAAAGGGACACTCTCCTGTTATCCTTACCACTACAAGGCGAATAAGAAAAATAATAAGAAATTAAAATAACAACATCCAAACAGTGGAATCATTAAAAATTGAGACAAAAAATCTTCTATGTTAATATTTTTATGCGTTTGTTGTGTCTATATATACTATATGTGTGTGTGTGTTAGGGCAATGTGCTACTCCGGGCCCCTCCCGAAAAAAATTTCTGGATACGGCCTTGCATGAGTAGCGCCCATGTTTTACTTTAAACCATGCAAATGAGAAATACTGAAAGAATATTGTTTCATATTTTATTATGTAACTAAGAAACTAACCTAAAACAAGAGTAAAGTTAATGGTATTTTTGTTTTATTTGTATGCTTTGCATAATTTAAAGCAACTGAAAATATACTGTAGTCTCTAATGAAATGTTTTTCTTACAGTTCAGAGAAAATCTGAGCTCCTCAGCAGAACTGGGCTTTCGAATTGAGGGTTTCAAAGTGAGTATAGTTTTGGTTTCTAGTACTCTTTTTATCCGTTATCAATTTGAGTCAATAAATACATAAATTATAATGTATTTAGTATAGTCATACAGGTTAATTTTGAGCCACAATTTTTCTGTTTTAAACTGTTCCCCTCGTATTTTAAGTTTTCTTGTATTTTTTGGTATAAAAAGGGACCTAAACTATTGTATATTTATCCAAAGCTAAGAAATAATAATTAGGGAATTTGAAATCAGCCTGGTTTTAAAGCTATCCTGCCACTGAGTGTTACATGTAGTTTGAAGTGCACATTTTCAATAAACACCCACTTCTAACTTTTTAATTACTTTTAATCTTTATTATATTACACTAATGTACAATCTTATTATTAGGTGGATGACCTTCAAACGAGATTACAAAATCAGAGTCCACGTTATAGTTATTTGCTTGTCCATGTTGTGATAATTCGCTCTGTAAAATGTTCTTAAAATTGGAATAGATAAAGAATAAAATCGAATTTTCAAAAAATCGCTTTAAGGTGCACACCCCCATGCTACAGACTAATTTTGTGCCCAATTTTATGAAAATCGGCTGAACAGTCAATACGCTATGCGTGTCACAGAGATTCAGACTTTCAGCTTTATTTTTCGTTAAAAAAAACTTATTTCATAATCTTGTGAGGAGAGTACAGCTTTGGATCTTCTCGCTTTTATTTAAAGTGAAATACACGTAAAAAATTTGAAGTGATGCAAAGTGGCATGACTCAAATTTACCCTGAATGACTATATAAAAGTTTTGCATTTCGATATTGAAATTTAAATCCTCTTTTTTTTTTTCTTCTGTATATAGGTGCATGGTGAAGAACCAACAAAAGACCTTAAATGTTTAAAGTCAAGAGATGAGATCTGTAGGACAATGAAGCAATTCTTAAATGGGAGTGAAAAAGTGCGGTTATTGTTGATTGCCAGACTTGAAAATCTGAAAGCCAAATTAGAAAAATCCACATTCTTTAGGCATCATGAGGTATGTTATGGCTTACATTTGTATTTAAAAAAATATACTCCTCATTTTTTTTCTACTTCATAAATGAATCTAGACAAAAAAAAATATCTTTAAAATGAAGATTGTATTTGTGCCGTTTCAATATTTCACCTTTTCCCTCCCAGCTCTTACTTTATAAATTGATTTTATGTATCTTTTTCTGTCTACTGTTTTGCTGTTAAGTTTTATGTGTTTTAAATGAACAACTAAAATATATATTTTTTAGCTTTTCATTTAATAAATGTTAATCTTATAAAATGAGAATTTTTGGAGTTATTGTTTCAAGGACATCTATATATATATATATATATATATATATATAAACTGTTATTAATAAGGTCTAGTGGTATTCAACCTACCACCTGTGGCTCGGGAAGCTTATCTATGTAGTCCTTTGATTTCTTCAATGATACAACTCAAAAAAAACAGTATTAGTCACTGTTACTAATTTTAGAGCCTAATAGAAGAAATTGGTTTCTGGGAAACATACACAAAATTTGTGTTGACAAAATAAGCAACTAATCAGAACCACAATTTTTCATTCGTAATTTTCTTTCCTTTTCCCTGTTTTCCCATATATCAAGAACAATTTGAAATATTTTATATTTTGCAAGTGTTTTGGCCCTCGAGAATAATCTTAAGATGAGTTGCAATCCTCTGGTTAGAAAATATTGGGCACCATTGATTTAGTCATATGTATATAATTTATTATTTAGTTCATCAACACCATCATTTTCGAATGTTGCATTTGTATTGCTGGATGGTCTTATCTAGCTTTTTCCAACTTTGTCAACCTGCTTTTTTTTTATTTATTCATTTTACTTAAGCAGCGGTAGATTCAGGCACAAATTAGGTCCGCTTTGCGACCACTTCATAAGATTGCATACCTTAAAATTAGAGCTTTCAAAACTTTCAAGCTCAAATTGATTCGTCTAAAATCAAAACATCGGTAAGAAAAAAAAAACTTTTTTTTCACAAAAAATGCCTCAGATGATGTTTTTTTTTTTTTTTTTTAATGTTTTAGTTTTGCAGAGCTTGATAATTTTAAGTTTTTTAATTGTA
The DNA here is from genome assembly GCF_026930045.1 of Uloborus diversus. Lineage (NCBI taxonomy): Eukaryota > Metazoa > Arthropoda > Arachnida > Araneae > Uloboridae > Uloborus > Uloborus diversus. Next base: position 132,981,824 of record NC_072738.1, on the reverse strand, counting down.
AAAGTGGTGCAGTCGAAGAGGGGGGGGGGGGTTATTCCCCTATGTTTTTTACTTTTACAGTAGTAACCGCCCTCCCTTTTTTTTTCCTTAAATTTTTAACACAAGCCTCCCACCAATTTTTCATTTCATTTCCTTATTTGTTGGGGTCATCCCATCTTTTCTCCTGGGTCCACATCACTGCATAGCTCTAATTGTACCAGGTGCTAGAATTATATCGATGGCTTTCTATTTAGGATAAAGCTGCTTGCTAATGTACTGAATAAAAATGACCATTTTTAAAATCGTTGGTTCGTAGATTAGTAAATTATTATTAGATTTGCTACAACAAATTTCACTAAAAACCTCTCTTTGTAATGAAGTGCTAACCATGTGAAAGATGAGATTCTCAAATTCCGTGTTTTATTGCAGGTTATTGGCAGTAGTATACTCATAATACACGATGGCAAGAAAGCTGGTGCTTGGATGATAGATTTTGCAAAAACATTACCACTCCCAGAGGGTGTCACGACAGATCACAGATCTAAATGGTGCAATGGCAATCATGAAGATGGCTACCTAACTGGTCTAGATAACTTAATACATGTACGTCAGCTTTTCCCCTTTGAAATCGCTGTCTTTTTTATTAGCATTTATACTGTCTGACAACATTTTCCATGAATTGGAAAATGGCCAGTTTGGACAATTCTTTCTAAATAGGGAAAAAAGGAAAAGAAATGAGTGTTTTGTTCATTTCAATGCAACTATTTAATTTAGAGGCTAATAAATATCATTCTCTTGAATTCAAAATAAAAATTTTACTGTGAACAGTTGTTTATGTACCTTTGCTCAATTTACAAGTTATTTTGTTAAATATGTTCTTTCAATGATTTGGACAGCCTGGATCCCCTATTAGTCCAGATTATTGAGGTTCTATCTTTTAAACATATTTCTCTGTAATTTTGTTTTTGATATTTCATATTACAATATTATAAGAAATATTCTTTGGTTCATAAATCTATTTTTATAAAATATAGTAATTGTTTAATCCAGATGCCTGATGGTAATATCAGGATAGCGTTTATGAAATTCAATTATTTTAAGAAATTGAAGGGGGCGGGGAGCAGAACAAATTCTTTATGAACAAAGAGGTTGCAGGTATAAAATGTCAAATCACAGTGTCATATTTTATTATAACTGATCAGTTTGAGACACACAAGCTTAATATTTCTTTCTTTCATTCCAGGTCCTGAAACAGTGTGGAAAATCAAGGAGCAAGAGTAAATCATAGGAAAAAATTCCATTGTTACATTTATTTGGGAATTTAAAGCTTACAGTGGCACGATTCCTGAATTTTGTATCGTCGTTTGTAGTTCATTTGAGCAAAAATGCAGGCAGTTTTTAGCAAATACCTGCATTGAATTAAGTTCCTACTTTTTTCCTTTTCTAGTTTTATACCAATACAGCAAGCTAAATACGTTGTATTGTTGGCTTTCATTGATGTTTTCTAGTTGAAAATTTTTACATACGTTCAATAGCATACGTTCAATTCATTTCAAAAGTGATTGCTCTCAAAATCTAATAAATTCTATTTGTTCTTAAATCATCAAAACTCAGGACTCACTCCTCCTCTTCATCAAATACAAGTGCCAAAAAGTCGCATCAAGTACAAAATTGAAATCCAATTTGTAAAGTATTTACAAAGCAAAATTAGTTTCGATTTATTTCGAAAATGTCTTGTACAATAGAAGCAATACTACTTTTCAGTATTATACTTGTTTCAATTTAGCTTTAAAATAATTGCTGTAAATACATGCCTTTTTAAATTTTAAGCTGTTTAAAAATAATTGGACTCCTCAGACTTGAGGCAATCTTTGTTAATATGTTGTATGTAAATATGTTGTAGCTTATTTATTTTGATTATGTATTAAAATATTCTTGAAAAACCTTCGACTTTTTATATTTATTTTCAGTAATCTTCATGCAGTTATAGATAAAAATACCAGCAAAGTCGTTTTACACACAGCTAGAGTATTTTTCTAAAATCTATAAGATTGAAACCAAACACAAAGATTAAAACAAAACATGAAATTAAAAATTTATTTTTACAACACAAATTCAAGCTCAAAAAAGTTACATTGAACATCTGTTTAAATCTCGAAGTGTCTTTTCAGAATTGAATTTTGAGAGAAAAAAATATTTGGCACAAATTAATTTACAAAAATAGCATTAGATTTAAAGGGGGGGAAAAGGGTGGGAGGGAGCGATCTTCATTCATGAGTACAAAAAGGTAAAAGAAATTCTGTTTGAAGCACTCATAATAAAACATAGCTATTTCAAAATATAGATTTGTTTCAATACTGTAGCACAGAATTTTGGTTTTAAGCAAAGCACACTCGACACATTAATTTAAAAGTGCTAGAAAATGAGATATTAAAACAATAACTCTACATTTATAGACATTTTACAACTTTAGGAGGCATTTAACTGACCCTTGTCATTTAAAATAAAATCCTGCTAACCAATCTCATGGTATATGACTTTTTTTTGGTTGTTGAAATAGCTAAAGTGCTATCGTTCTAGCTTGTATTCAAACTAAGCAAAATTCTACAAAGGAAAACTTCCCTTTTTTTGTAATTTAATCATAAGCATCTTACTCATGTATCATTAATTTCAGAAAAGATGTTCTAAAATGATAATAGGAATTTTATATGGAATGACAAGACTTTTATTTTATAAGACTCCACAGAGTGATAAGTTTTTGTATAAAAATGTGTGCCATAACATTAAAAGTTAACTAGACATTTTTTATTTTTATTGTAACAATACAACAGAAATATTTCTGTATCCTATTCACATAAAAGTTTGGCATGTTGCCTTTCTGTATATAGAGTTCATGTGATTTGTTACAGTGTAAAAAAGTAAATTTTTATGTTTAGGTGCACATGTTTTAATAAAAAATCATTCACTCGCATACCACACTTAAAAGTAACTTGATTGTCACTTTCACACATCTTTATGTACAGCAAGCACTTGTGAAAATTTTAAATCAAACTTCATATACAGGCATGTATTTTTCAAAGACCTTACGTTATGGCTACAAAACACAACCGAGTGATTAAAATCATGTATAACATTAATTATGAAGCTTGAAAACAAAATCCTTTTTAACAAAAACCTATATAACATCTCTAATATATATATATATAAATATGCATAAATATTATATACGTAATGACATTAAATAGTTTAATCTAATATGACAACATAGTCTCATAGGAGGTTTTAAACATATACAAAGTTGCTAGATCTTCAAAACTCATACCAAGTCCTAACCTTTGCAGAAAAAAAACATTCACTTTTATAAGCAAACCAGTCACTATTGCCATTTTAAATTTCGGTAATAAAATGGAAATAAACCTGAAGTGAAAATAAAGCAAACTTCCTTCAATGCAAAGAATGTTTTTTAAAATGTTTGACAGAAGTATGAATGAATAGCATAGATTTAAACATGAGTGTTTTGCATAACAAAGTTTAAATAGGCTTAAAGGCTATAGATTTTAACAGTAACCATTGGCATTGCCACAAGATTTCATATTAGGGTCATTCCATACAGATTCAACGGATGAGTACGCTCGACCATTTTTAATTTTTTTGAAACTCATATCCCAAAAAGATGAATATGAATGATGTTTAAAACCACTTTTATTTTTTTTTCTAACCTTAACCCTTGATTTTTTTAGAGGTCATCAAAAGTCATTTTTGTAGTCAAAAATGGAACTTTTAGACCTTTGCATGTTGGCACAAATCTAATTGAATAACAATCATGGCAGAACATTTTACATTTTGATGTTAAAGTACATAAGATAGTAGTCTCACACACTGAAGTATTAAAATAATGGCAGCAGGTCAAAGTTCAAGGTCAAATGTAAAATTTTTACTCATTTCAAAGGGTCACAACTTGCTTAGGGGATAAAAACACAAAGTGAAATATGGCAAAAACTAATCACTGGAGTCACACTAATGAGAAAATGTAGCTGTAATTGTGTGTTTGTTTACCCTTTACAAATTATAGCCACTCAAAGATCAGAAAATTGAGAAAAATGACATTTTTAGACCCCTGTAAACCAAAAGGGAATGGAATTAAAAATAAAATTTTTTTGCCAATCAAATGTTCAATTTAAGTACTATACATGTTCTATGTATTTGGTTTGTAAAAAAGATACAGGTCTTTGAAATTGAGCACTTTTACTAGTTAAATCACAGACTAAAGCAGAAAAAAAAGTGTGAAAACTTCATTGCACCTTCTTAAATTACATATATTGTTCTCTATATAATATATTATACTGAAAAAACATATTGTAAGTATAAAAATAATTATTTTAATTTGATAACTTAGAAATATTTCGAAATGAATGAGTAGTTCAGATTTGATTGACAGCTTAAGTAGTTAACTTATAGACTACACTGATAATCTACACACACAAAGTTTCAATGCATACAAATATACGCTCTGTACATTAACATATCCAAATTTTCTTAAACATGCAAAAACATTATATATACAAAATTTAAATTTCAAAAAGTTCATTTTTTATTTTTTGTTTGAGTGTAGTTTTGAAAAAATGAACTCATCTAGTAGTCCTATAGTTGTAATGGTGACTCAAGTATATGACGTTTTGGAATGCATTACCAATGCACATTCATAATTTGATACTTTGAAACTGAACCAGGACCAAGACAATGACAGGGGTTCTAAATTTAGTGATCAACACAAGCTTTGTAATAACCTTTTTGACAATAATGGGCATCTTCTTTTAGTAGTCTTTTTAGTAACACACTATTCTTCATACCTATTGCTAGGGGACAATAATATTACTGTGATAATATTTAAACAGGGTGGCATAAAGCAGTGCTTAGATGTTGTATAGGGAAGTTTATTTGCATAGTCAAACCTTTCTTGCAGCATTTTTTCAGCTAGTTTAATATACGGAGTGATCACAAGAATACATACGTTTAGTAGCAAAAATTCATAAGGTATACATTTCTGTAGGAATTAAAATGTGACTTCTAGTAGTTCTCCTTGCAAGCTAGTCTTAGTAGCATCAATTCTTTTTACGGTTCCTCTGATTCCCTTACATTGTCCATTACCATGTGATATTGCATAGAAATGCCATTCAGCTCTCAAGTTGACATCTGTTTCGTGATTACATAAATTAACAAAGTTCTTTCTATTTTTGTTGTGTATTTGAGTAAAGTATACGCCACATACTGTGTCACCATCAGAACTATAGTACTACTGTACGGAGTTCATTTTCTTAAAACTGCACTGACACAAGAAATGAAAAACGCACTCTTTTTCTCTTTCAACTATGTAGATAATGTTTTTGAATGTGTTTAGGCAAGTTACATAAGTTAATGTACAGTTACATAAGTTAATGAGTATGTTAGTATGCATTGAAAATTTGTGTGTGTGTGTGTGTGTAGATTATCAGTATAGTCTATAAATTAACTACTTAAGCTGTAAATCAAGTATGAATTACTCATTCATGTTCAAATACTTCAAAGTTATCAAATTAAAATAATATTTTTTATACTTACAATGTTTTTTTAGTATAATATATTATATAGAGCACAATTTACTTAATTTAAGAAGGTGCAATGAAGTTTTCACTTTATTTCTGTTTTAGTGTGTGAATTAACTAGTAAAAGTGCCCAATTTCAAAGACCTGTATCTTTTTTACAAACCAAATACACAAAACAATACATAGAACATGTATAGAACTTGAATTGAACATTTAATTGTCCAGGAAATTTTATTTTTAATTTCATCCCTTTTTGGTTTACAGGGATATTTTTGTCATTTTTCCGATTTTTGAGAAGCTGTAATCTGTAAAGGGTGAAAAAACACACAGAAACAGTTACATATTCTTATTAGCATAGTTCCAGTGATTAGTTTTTGCCGTATTTCATTTTATGTTTCCGTCCCCTACGTGAGTTATTCCCCTTTGAAATGAGTAAAATTTTTACATTTGACCTTGAACTTTAACCTGTTGCCATTATTTTAACTATTAAGTTACAGCCACGTAACTCAGCATGTAAGACTATCAACTTATGCACTTTAACATCAAAGCGTAAAATTAATTGCCATGAATGTAATTCAAATAGATTTTGGCCAAAATGCAAAGGTCTAAAAGTCCCATTTTTGACTACAAAAATTACTTTTGATGACCTCTAAAAAATCAAGGGTTAAGGTTAGATAAAAAATAAAAATAGTTTTAAACATCATTCATGTGCATCTTTTTGGGATATGAGTTTCAAAAAAATTAAAAATGGTCGAGCGCACTCATCCGTTGAATCTGTATGGAATGACCCATTATTAAGACACTCTTGGAAAGATTTTAAAATGCAGTAAACTCTCGGTTATCCGCAGATCTTTTCACTTTTTTTTAAACTTATGATTGTGCTACTGTCAGCTTTTAGATTTTACATGTAGTTTTTATATTCAATGTTAGTAGATGCAATGTATCAATGTTTTTAGTTACTGTTTCAATGTATGGGTAGTGTTATTAATATTTTTTAGCTATTGTATGCACCAAGGGTCTCCAACCTGAGGGCCAAAATCGGCCGGCAAGCCGATTTTTCCTGGCCCCTGGGAAGCTTACAAACTGAACAAAAATGTGATAATGATTCTTTTTAAAGCATTTTAACAAAAAATCTCAAAAACAATTTTTGAGCATGGGTGTGACTTGAGGGAGATTGGGTGCAGGGAGGGTCAACTGGTCCCCTTAGAGGAGAGGCTCCGACTTTCACTTTCCACCCTAAAGTCACCACAGATAGTTCAAATTGTATTTTTGGAGCTTTAGTTTTGAAAAATTTCGGTAGGAGAGTCGCTTACCTACCTTCTTCCTCTTATTTGACCAAAAACAGCTTTCAGATGTGTTTTTGGGATTTTAATTTCGAACGGTTTTTGGAGTGATCCACCACCCCTTCCCAAGCTACTCAACATAAAAAACTTAAATAGTGAATTTTTGAAACTTTAATACCAAAGAAAATTCTGGAACAGCTCCTAAACTCTGACCATTCTTCCAACATCATCAAAGATATCCCAAAATGTGTTTTTAGGATTTCATTCCCAAAACGTTTCTGAAAGAGAGCACCTGAACCTTTCTCATTTCCTTAACATTTGATTTAATTTTGAAAAATAATTTGGGGAAGAGAATCATAACCCTTCCTTCACACTGCCTAAAAATGCGAATTTCAATGTGAATTTTGAAAACTTCTTTGGAGGTGAACTCCGAGTCCTGTTCCCCAATCATCTCTAACACCACCAAAGAGTGACTAAAAGTGCCCTTTTAAGACTTTGATTTGGTTTTTTTTTCTGGGGAATATCCCTTGATTCCCTCACCTCCGTCCTTTTTCTGATTCAAAGACAGCCTGAAACTTTTAACTTTTGGTATGTATCTTTTCTTCAAAGCAATAAATTGCACATAAAGAATTTCTCAGTGTCAAATTTATCTTACATTTACTATTGAATTCATTATTTTTGATGCAAATCAAATTTTAAAACAGGAATTAATAAATCAAGACAGATAAGGGCGGCAGTGTCAAATCATTGCCTCACCTCGAAAAAATGATATGACACTAGGGGAGGGGGCAGCTAAAGAAGTCATCTTGTTTTGTTTGGCCACTGAAAGCTTATTTAAAAAAATAAAAAAAAAAGTCTGAGGGGGGGGGGGGGGGAGGGAGGCTGGCGCTAACTAAACCATCTGAACTGAAATATTGCTGGATAGTTAGCCACCTGGCTTACAAAAATTAACAATGGCCCTTGAGCAGAAAAGGTAGGATACCCCGGCATACACTAAGTATCATTTTTTACCTATTGTTCAGATTATCCGCAGTTACCGTGCCACCTTATTCTGTCGATAATCTAGAGCTTACTGTATAGCATTTTGTGCCAGGTTTGTTAAAAAACACCAAATTATGTGAATTTATTAACAAATTAATTGGTTCTAAAAAAAAGGCTTTTTTTTTTTTACAACACAAGACCTCCAAGCACATTCAAAGCGCTAGGCCTGAAATTCATTTATAGGAGAATTTTGTTGTGATTAAGCATCATGATTAAAGAAATACATTTATCTAATCGAGAATATCATAGATTCGTAGTTTGTTCTGGCTTTGCAGCAGACTAATATCAAAAATATAAACAATTATAAAATCGAGAAATTAAAATCAGCACATATGTACAAGTATTAACACATAATCAACAGAAAAGCAAGACTATTAGAATTTTTTGTTAAAAATGAGGTAATATACAAAATGGCAATGATACACAAAAAGTAACAGTAATATATTAAATATGTTTCTAATAAATACATAAGATTATAATTAATATTTTTTGTAACATATCTACAATTAAAAATAGAATGAAGGAAAAATTTGAAGGAATATTGAAAAAATAGAATGAAGGAAAAAACACATATTTTTCTAACCATATAAACAGGGTAAATTTACATTTACACATTATTTATATTGGTACAACCATCAAACAGCAGTTCTTTATTTGTAATACAACTACCTACAGGTTACATTGTAAAATAGAGAAGCATCGATAAAATGAAAATAAAAATATATCTTACGAACAACCAAGTTTTTTTCTTATAATCAAAATCTGTTGAATCAACAATTTTTATTTTAAAATTACTAATAAAACACTTCGCAAATTGGCTATTACCATACATGTCAAATAAAAGGTGCCTCTAAACATTTCACAGCTTTTTACATAACCTAACAAATAATAAATCAATATCAAATACACAGATAGGAATAGGAGTTGCAAAATTGATTTTTTATTTATCATTCCTGTAAAAAAGTAAACTTTATACTTCTAATCCAAAATAATTCGAAAAATAAATCTAATACACTTAAAAATGTACATTAATAACTTAAATCTGATTCAATGATTGAAGTAATGCATTTAGTATACATTTACTTACATATACATAAAATGAGTGTTAAAATTAATTGTTTCCTTTTGGGAGTATGGTAAGGGAGGGGACAAAAAAGCTCATTCCATCAAGACTGGAATGTGGAAGCAAGAAAATAATACATTACTTGATTAAAAGTAAAGAATGCGAAAAATTTTGACAGTTCATTTTTACATTGAATTTGTTTTGCAAAATTGCAAGCAAAATAGAAACAACAATAATATTTTTCCAAAGATCTTATTTATTTCATGCTTAATACGCATAGTGAGCAAAGGGTAATTTCTAGGACATAAGGCAGCAATGAGATTCCATGGCAGCACATGTTTCATGTCTCCGATATTATGGATCAAGCAAATACAACTATGTTTTAATCTAAAATATTATTATATATATATTTTTTAAAATATTAAAATATTAATGATAAATGAGAGGCGATATTAATTTTATATTAGTTTTGCTGAAGACTAGTGAATATAAAGGATACAACAAAATGCAAAACGATAATACCCTGAACCTGCCGATTATCCATGGTATTTTACTGTTCTATTCACAAAGAAATGTCGAATGGATAGCTGAATATTGGCTTGTAAACCAAGTATACAGAAAAAAAATCCTCGTTACATTTCATTTTATTTAGAGGCCTTAAAAGTTCACTTTAAACTGCCCAAAAAACATACATTTTCCAAAAATTACATGGCTATTATATACCCTTTTCTAAAATTATTTTTAATTAAAAATAAAAGAAATTAACACTATTGAAAACAATATTAAACAATTATGGTGGGAACTCAAGTTGAACACATTTCATAGGCATTTAACAAAAATGGATAAATTTACTACAAATATCAATCATTACATGTCAAGACTTGAAACAAAACTGATAACAGAGGCTATTTATGCATGTGTGACCACAAATGTTACTTAATGCTTCATGCACTAAAGAACAAATTTTCTTAAAACTCAGACAATAAGCAAATTTTCAAACTGCTGTGGATAATTGCCACATGGATAATCAGGAGTTTCAGAGCAGCTCCTTTTGCATTTAGCAGCCTAAAAACAACATGAAAACAACTAACGCATAAAATAAAATAATAAAGCTAGCAGGTGAAGCATTTATATGGAAGATCTGTAAATACAGGCAGATCTGACTTCTTTCTCATCCTTGCTTCTAAGCTTTCCTCACATTGGTAGAAAAGCATACCAATATAAAGTGATAAAATCTCAGCATATCTTTCAAAAATCATGGCAGTGAACAATAACCTGCTAAGTCTCAGTCTTAATGGCTTTCAAATAGGACTGTTCCCTGATGAAGTTGTTACTACAATATAAACACCAAAGAAGTAAAGAAGATTTCTTGTGCACATTAATTTGTCTCCACAGGGAACTGAAAAAAAAAGTGGGAAGGTTATATTAAAAATATAAAGCAAAATTTAAAATTTCATTGAAGTCAATATTTTGCGAAAATAACATTAAAAAGACACAAAAGGCTTTACAATGCCAAAGTACTTTTAGATTAAGTTCTAAAAATACATTTAATAGCATCAAACAATATAATAGTGTTTTCTTGTAACTTGCAAATATAACATAAATAAAACCCTCTGAATCTACATCAAATACTCTTGTATGCTCATTAGCTTTTCAAATGCAGAACTTGCAAAATTATAAATAGTATATATATATATATATATATATATATATATATATATATATATATATATATATATATATATACTATGTACTTAACTCTCCTGAACAATTATGGAAATTAAAAGTATACTTGAAATATAAAAACATACCAAAAATATAAAATAAATTACTTTTTAAATTTAAAAAAAACAGCCTTCAAAAAACACAAAGGAACTTGATGATCAAATTTTTAAGTTTTTCAACTTATAAATTAATTTAAATACTAAATTTTACTTTCTTCTATATCTAATATATAGAAGAAAGTATTGGACTCGTGCTAATTTTCGAATTTCGACCATTTTTGGAAAATGTCTGTCTGTGTGTTTGGGTGTCACGTATGTGTGTGACCAGTTTTTTTGTGGGCCCCTCTACAGCAAAAACTACCGCATGAAAGCGAACGAAATTTGGTACACATATATGCCCCTGTGTGAACTTGTGCCCATTGGTTTTTGGCGCGAATTCCTCCAAGGGGGGGGGGTGGAGCAATGGGACGTTTCTTGAGTTATGCGTGCCTGCTATTCCCCAGGAAGTAACTCGGCGGAATCAAGCAAAATTTTGGCCCATATGTTGCCCCTAACAGGTACAGGTGCTGATTCAATTTTTGTGTCAATAGCTCAAACGTGGGTTGAGCTATAGAACGTTTTTTGTCATCAATTGTGTCTGCTATATCTCAAGAAATAATGAATGGAATCAAACAAAAAAGTATCAACGAGTAGCCCTTAGAAGGTATAAGAGCTGATTATATTTTGGCGTCAAAGCTGAAAAGGGGGGGTGGCAAAATCGAACATTCTTTTTTTTCTATTGTGAGTGCCATATCTCAAGAAATAATGCTACGTTCTGGATGAAATTTGGAATAAATGTGAATCCATATGTAAACAGGCGTTGATTCAATTTTGGCGACAATCGCTCCCAGGCTCCGCAGACAGTTTTTAGAAAAAAATAGGAGGAAAAATTTCATGAATAGGAAAAAATAGGAAAATTATGCTTTAAAAAATAGGAAAAAAAAGGAAATAATATTCTAAAAAAGGAAGAAAATTGCAACTATATATACATATAAAATTATCATAATTACAAATTTAACTCTGAAAAAAGAGCTACAAAGCTGTTCCATGTTTATTAAACATATTACAATTAATGAAATCAATTAGAAATTTTATTCAAGATAAAAATACCAGGAAATTGTTTTGCTTAAGAGAAGGTTTTACTAATATATTTTAACTATTAGCAAAAGGCTTCAGTGGGGGATTTACTAGGGGGCGGGGGGGGCCGAAGTGACTTTCATTGCGTCCTTTACCATAATTTTCTGAAACCAATGATATGGAATTAAAGAAATTACTTGCAATTGCTCCTATTTTAATCAAGTCAATTCCATAAATTTTGATTTAAATTAGTTTTAGATAGTAGTGTAGTCAAGGATGAACTATGTCACCTACTTTTTAAGTTTTACCCAAGCTCGCCCTTTCCCCTTTTACTAAACTACAATAATTTTTATATTTGTATACGTAAGTGTCTTTCTAACTTTATCTTCCATCACTATACTATACTGGTATGATAAGACGATGCTATGATTTAGATTGTGATGTGGGAATTCCGGGTTAAAACTAGTAGATTCAAATTTGTCCAATCCAAAAGTTGAAGTTAATTAAGAAGGACAAAGGAAATTTCAGTCAGTTTGAACTTTTTTTGGGGCTTTACAGGGATTTAGTTTTTGATATTTCAACGCTCTTAACAGTTAAATAACTCCAGTCACAACTAAATTGGTTTCTGAGCTCACTTAGATCATTTTAGAGTGAGCCTTCTAACATTTCTATATCTAGTGGCATAGCTTAGGGTGGGGCGGAGGGGGCGGGTCCGCCCCGGGGGGCATACTTTTGGGGGTCGGCAATACGGCACGTTTAATGTTAAAAAAATTAAATAAGGGAATCATACTTTAAATCAATTATTGGAAGCAAAGAAAAAAAAACCCTTTGAAATGTTAAGGTTTTGGTAAGACTGTACAATTGCGCTTTTCATTGTTCAAAGTTTAAATATTTCCATAGTGAACCTCTAAACCTTTCTCATTCTCTTTTCGTTCCCTAAGACAGACTTAAATTTTACTTTTAAAACTTAAATTTCGGAAAATATTTAAGAAAAGAACCTGACTTCCTAATATGTCACCAAAGGCTAAAACTGACTTCAGTTTTGATGAAGATTCGGTAGAGAACCCCATCCCCCCAAACTTTACTTGTAACAGCAATTTTTGAAGCAAATTTAGAACATTTCTCCAAGATTGGCACCAGACCACCCCCCCCCCCCTCTCTTTTTTCTGGTAGGAAGAATATGGATTAAATTAGTTCCCTTTTACTTCCTTAAATGAAGTTTTCAATTTTAAGTTCAATATTTTTGACAGTTTAATGTATTAGATATGTCTCAATGAAAGGGTGGCAAATAGGGGAATCACCCGGCAGAAACTGAAGCTACGCCACTGTCTATATCATTGGGCTTGTGAGGCATTTTAACCTGTTTCGGAAAAGTTAAAAATCAGTGAAGTTTGTCCATTAACTTCACTGTAATTGTTGATTTTAGAATGCAAACTATCCCTCCCCCCCCCCCCAAAACAAAAGCGATGGAGAACCCCTCAAGCGTAACGGAAATATCCTTCCAGAATAAAAGTCCTCAAAAAAAAAACTTCCATAAAAGTTCCCATGGCGCAATTTGCGCCATCAAACTCTCCCCGCCAGGGCACTCCAGTTAATTAGCATTTTTGTTTATTAAAGTTTTTTTATTTTACTATGATGGAGTGGTTTCTGCAATTTTTAAGTATTTTTTTAGTAATAGAATTTTAAAAAGAGAGGATTTTCGACCCTCCCCTTCCCCCCTAAAACCGAAGCACAAAATGGTGGGACTTTTTACCCCCCTTATTGTTGGAAGGGTGAGAAGTTATTTGCAACACATTTTAACATTTTTTTTGAGGGGGGGATGTTTGTGCTTTGCGTTTTTTTTGCTTAGTTTTACTGTACTATTGGGGGGGGGGGGGTGGTGCTGGGTAAATAGACAGCTTTTTCTTTACCTGTGAGGTTGTTTAATTTACATAGCTGCAATCAATAGAGTAAAAGGAAATCTGTGAAAAAAAAACATCCTTACAGGCACAAGGAGCAGTCCTTTTTTTAACTGTAAATTGAGGTTCGATAGTTTTAATCTTGAGGGAAAAAAAGCAAATAATCGGTGCATCATTAATTTTGCACTTTCATAGCAGATAGTCTGTGGGCAGGGGCGGATCCAACGGGGGGGGGGGGGGGGGTGATCGTCCCTCCCTAAAAGGTTTGTAAATTCAAAAAAATTCCGGGAAAAGGTCACCACACTCTCCCTTCCCCCTAACATAACACAAAAATCGTCTACAAAAGTATTTTTACGACTTTAATTCGGAAAAATTTCCAGAGTTCCTCGAACCCTCTCTCAAATGTCATCGAAGATGGTCAAAACTTATGAATTATTGGAGCTTCAATTTCGAAAAAATGGCCAGAATCGAAAACTTTTTCGAAAATGTCGTTAATGAGGGCCTTCAATTACGTTTTTAGAACTTCCATTCCGAAAAAATTCCGTGGGAGAGCCCTCGATCTCGAGTCTTTTCCCTAACCTCAATGAAGACCCACTAACATTACGTTTTTAAAGTTTCAATATTGAAAAGTTGAGGGATGATAACTCCTGACTGCATCCCTTCCCTTAACACTACCAATGATGGTTAACCATCGCATTTCAAGGCTCCAATTTCGAACAATTTCTGATGGGGAGTTCCAAACCCCGTTCCTTCCTCCTGAGTCATAAAAGATGGCATACAACTGTTTTTGAGACTACAATTTCGGAAAATTGCCGGAGAGGAGAGCCCATGTCCTTCTTTCCTCATCTTTCAAAGATCGTCTAAAACAGCGTTTTTGGAACTCTTACATTGAAAAGTTTCTGCAAAAAAATTCTGAACCCCATGTCTTCTGCTAGGTCATCAAAGATGGCCTACAATTGCATTTTTAGGACTTCAGTTCCAAAAAAATTTTCCGGAGGAAACGCCCAAACCCCGTTTATTAGCATTACTAAAGATATATAAAATTGCGTTTTTGAAGCTCTAATATCTTATAAAAGGGACGCTCCTATAAAAGGGACCACCAAACTTCCCTTCCTCTTATTAACCACCAAATAGTCTAAAAAAAATGGCATTTCTAACAAACATTTTCGGGGAGAGCCTGCAAACACTCCTACTTTTGAGCGAATATTAAACAACTGAACAGCAAGCAAATCCATAACTATCTTCAGATTTTATTTACAAAAGCAATTTTAGTATTTCATTATTTTTACAGGTCAGGTACGAAAACTGGTAAAAAGAGATGCCATTTTAATACTGCAACCTTTCTTTTATAAGGAAAAAAGTACAATTGAGGACCTGAATAGCTACTGGGAAAACTTCACGAGTCCTCAAACGAATCAAAAGTTGAAAGGTTTAGATTAGATAATAGAACCAGGATACTAGTATAGAAACTCTTTTTTTTTTTTCAATTTTTTCATTCTTGTGTGTGTGTGTGGTACTCGAAACACTTATATCTTTCATTCAAACTCTTTGAATGATACACATTATTCCAAAAAATACAAAAAAACATGCTTTGTTTTAAAACTTTTTTCTAAATTTTATTTTCATTAGTCCCCTCTCCCTCCCCCCTCCTCCCCTTGATGCATTACTCAATAGCCCCCTCCCAACAAGATCGTCTGGATCCGCCATTGTCTGTGGATAGGGTGCAAAAAAATATATTAGTATGGGGTAAAAAGGCGAAAGCAAGATTATGCATTGAAAAAAAATAGGAATAAATAGGAAAATTTTGAAAAAGTAGGAAAATAGGAAAAAATAGGACGTCTGCAGACCCTGCAATCCATAGGGGCTGATTTTTTTTTCTGAATTAAAATAACTTTATAATTGCAACAATAAGAAAGATAAATCATAATAAACTGTCGTCTGTATTTCATGTGATTTAAATTGTTGGAAAATAACCAGAAAATCGCGATGATTTAAACATTTTAACTGTTGCCATCTTGTGTTTGTTAACAAATAAATGTTTGTAATTATTTTAAGCAAGGCTTTTAAAGTAATTTTTAATTCTCATTCTTTGCTTTGCTTTTGAGATGGATAGGGAATTGGGATGGTCCTCAAGTTTTTGCGTGTGTAATTTTGTTTTTGTTGAGAATATTACTTCCTTGTCAAGCATGGGGAGGGATGAGAACTATAAGAAAGATATAGAAGAAAGTTTCGTGACGGCCACAACATACTAGTTTAACATGAGACAAGATAAAGGGACCTGAAATCCCACATCTGAAACCCCCATTCGAAGAATATATACAGTCAAACCCCCGTTATGCGCGAAATTTCACTTAGCGCGAAATAAATGCCATTACCCGTCAGATAAAGCTACAAATTAGTATTAAATCAATCTCTTAACATGAAGAGGATTTAGACGAAATCCCGCATAAGACGAAGAAAATTTTAAGGTCTTGAAGAAAAAATGGGGAAAAGAAAAAATAAAATCCCCATACTTTTACATGAAATAAATTACTTTCGAAAGTCGAAATATCTGCACTTGAACGCAAACAACATGGATGGCAGCAAGAAAATTCCTCTCATTGTGTAGGAAAATCGGGATCTAGACTGCTTACAGTAAAAAGTTTGGGATGAACAGTAAAATCTTCACCAAGTGGCTGACAAACCTAGATTTAAAACTTCATCGTGAAAAAAAAAAGTCTAGTTCTGGACACTTGTTCTGCCCATGCAGAGGTTTAAGGTCTAAAACCGATTTAAAAAAAATATATTTTAGCCCGTCAACACTGCAGCGAAAATCCAGTCTTGCGATCAAGGAAAAACCAGATGTTAGAAAATGCACTATCGTAGAGAATTGGTCCAAATGGCCATTGTCTGTTTCGAATTACCTGTGTTTCTTACTTAAACTATGAATTTTAATGCTTTGGTGTGAAGGTATTTTGATTCCGATATTTTCTGAGACACAAAAAAAACTTGTCTGCTTACAGAAAATCAGGTAAACATCGAAATCGGTTAAGGCAAAATTCGGTTAACACGAAATATTTTGGCGTCCCTGTCGAGTTCGTGTTAACGAGGTTTGACTGTATAGTGGGAAGGTGCAAGGTGTGTAAAATCCTTCAGTGATGGAGTCAAAATGTGGCAGACATGGATCGGCCAGGTCGCTGATTTACTCGATGAAAGGGGCTGGGAAGGGCTTTTCTATCCACCATACAGCCCCATAAACCCTGTAACTTTGACTTAATTCCTAGTATGAAAGAATGTGAACCACTTAGAGGCATTTGTTTCAGAGATGGCTGTGGCAATAAACCACTCAATTCAAACTATCAACAGAACAGGTGCTGCAACAGGGAGTCCTACGACTTCCACGTCTTTGGAAATGAGTTGTACATAATGCTGGCTACTATATTGAAGAACTGTAAAACTTGGTGGCACATATGACTGTTGCATTAGATGTAAATGGTTGCCAAGTTTCAACATTTGTCTTGTATGTTTTGATAAGATTGAGTAAAAATGTTTCAAAGTTATATTTATCTGCAATTAAAGAATGAAAATGCACAAAAATTGACCAAAACTCACATTCTAATCACAGACATTAAAAATCCAAGTGTATCTTGGGATCAGCAGCTGCTATTTTGGCAAGAGTCTTTTTCACCCGTAATGACGTCAGACGAGCAGAAGGATTATGATTCCAACACTCCTTCATCAGCTTGGCCATTGAAGTTAAAGTCTAAATTTAAAAAAAAAAGAAAAGGATTCCATAATTTTACTAATATAATTAATTTAGATCTCATGTCTGATAGTTTTTTTTTTTTTTCCAGAATTTTAAAGCCTGAAACAAATTGCAATCGCGGTCTTTTAACAACTGTTTCAAGTTTCAGAAGTTTCAGTCTAAAGAAGGAACTAGAAAGTACTACAATCAAAACTTGTTGATGAAAAATTCAGGGAAACAAGATAATTATTTTATGTGATGCCAACATTGAAAGCTGAAAACTAGGTAGGCTTATGCATAAAATTTAAGGGGGTTTTGCATGAATAAATATAACAACAAAATTTTGAGCGCAAAAGGGATTTTTAAAATAGGAGCGATATTGTAAACAAGGCTGTATATGACCCTAAATTCAGTGTTCAAAAATCTGACAAGATTCGAAATTCAGAAAAGTTGAGATTACTACTATTACTTTTTACAAAAAAAAAACCTTTAAAGGCGGTTGTGCATAAGTTGGTTTTCTCTTATAAATGATACAGTCGATTCCGGTTAATAGGACCACATTGGGACTCGGCCATTTTGGTCCTAATAACCCGCTGGTCCGATTAAGCGAACAAGATCTGTGTAGCTTGACTGAACATTCTATATGCAAAAACTTTAAAAGCCCTTAAGGGTATTGTTAGCCCCATATGTATGGTGAGCATTCAAAGAAGAAAAATTGTTGCTTAAGAATTTTTTGCATTAAAAAATAAATTAAAAGAACACAAATAATCTTTTTACACTCGTTTGACAAAGTGTTTAGACCAATATGGTTTTATTTATTCTTTCCACACACACAGTCAGTATAGATTCCATTCAATAACCAAAAGTAACTAAAAATGTACGATTGAAAAAAAAAAGTTATAAAAAGTATTAATCAGTAATTGAAAATTAACATGAAATGTAAATTACTTGTTTTGTTGTTTGTTTTTTATTGAAAAAATTTACATTTTTGAATGTGCTAACTAAACTGAAAAAATTTGAAATTTCACTGAAATTTTAATATTTGTTGGAGCAGTGCCGCATGCAATGGGAGTTTCGCTAATCATTTTTTCTCCTCTAATATCGCTAAATTTAATCGAAAGTTACAAGGAACCATTATTAATTTTTATTGCACAACTATTAAGTTCGTTCACCCACTTGAAACTCGCTACAAACGGGTGATTTTTTATTTTTTTTTAAATTTAATCTCGAGTTCCTTGGTTTGATTAAAAGGATTTTCAGTCATAATAAGCGAGTTATACTATGCTTGTGTAATACGATTGGCAATTGGTTTTGTTTCTTAAAGATTTGGTCCGAAAAAGCGGCTGGTCCCATTAACCATTGGTCCAATTAAGCAAATTCCACTGTAATAAAGTCTTTACAACAGTCAAGACTTAGGAAATCAAGACAAAAATCAGGAACCATTTACCCCATCCTTTGGGAAATACAAATTTAAAAAGAATGAAAATGAAATAAACATGCATCAAAAATGATTGTTTTTGCGTTGGTAATAAAGTTGTAGTACATTGGGTTGGGATGAACTTGTTTTTGCACCTATACAACAGTTTTCAAAAAAAAAGAAGAAAGAAGGTACTTTTCTGTTAAAGGTACATTATTTAGCGCATTTTTAATTTTTGGCAGTATTAATTTATTTATTAATATTGCAAATTAAAAGTTTTGTAGTTGGCGACATTTCACAACTTTAAAATTCTAAACTCTAAAGTTGCCGTATACTTGTAGATATCGCCAATCGCTTAAAGCAATTTTTCTATTGTCATCAAGATAGAGAGTAAACAAGTCGCCAAACCAAATGACATACCTTTAAAACAGAAAAGTATTGAAAATCAAAAGGCAATAATTCAAATTTTGATATTCATACCACATCCGATGACCAACGATTAGGTATTACAGGTCTTTGCTGATCAACACACACAACTTTTCGCATGTCTTCAAAGCTTGGATCACTAGGCACACAATCATGAAATGGAGGCCTGTATTCCTCGGCAATGCCTGAAACATTAAGCCAACTTTTTAATCGGACTATAAAACAGTGTTTAAAATATTGAACATTTCAATAAGATAGGTCAATACTGGGGACAAATTCCTGTTCTATTCACACTAAAAAATATTACATAATTATACAGAAGGGTCATTCCATACGAAATGAGCAAAATTCGTAAAAATGTGGTGGCCGCATGGTAACAGATTTTTATGAAATTTGGTATACAGGTTCCTTTTATGCCTATATAAAAATATCTAAAATATTTTTGCTTAAAATTTTTTATTTGAATAGTTACATGCGATTCAAAATGGTCAAATTCAACAGCATTCTCATAAATGCTAAATATTGCATTTTTGAAGGCTTGTATCTTATTAACTATTTAATGAAAACATAAAAGTTATACATTGTTGCAATCTAAGGAGTAGGGTAGTTAATCTGATGTCAATAAAATTTTCAAAGTTATTATAGTTAACTTTTAACCGAGTTTCAAAAACTGAAAATATTTCAATTTTCTCATAATTAAGCATTTTATTTTTTAATCTCAATCTTTAAGGAATGCATAAGCTTTGATGAAATTAATACCCAATAATGTGCTAAGTATCATAAAAGAAATACCTTACTTTTGAAGACGTATTTTAAATCCTTTGTCTTCAAAATCAGTTTTAAACTTAGTGACATTTTGTAAAATGATGATTTTCCCCTTCACATAGACACAAAAATTCAAATGAGGGAAAATTCAGACAACTTTAAAATTTTACAAGAATATAGATCTGTGTTTCTACTATTTGCTTGAAGACACTCGAAATTGGTTTTTGATTTCCATACGTAAAATAAAATTCAGAAAAATAGCATTTTCTTTATGTTTTATGGGTCAATCTATACAGGTTCAAAGAATGGGTGCGCTCGACCATCTTTAATTTTTTTGAAATTCATATCCCTAAAAGCTGGATTTGAAAGATGTTTAAAACCACTTTTATTCTTTCTCTCAACTGGACCTTTGATTTTTTTAGAGGTCATCAAAAGTGATTTTCGTAGTCAAAAATGGGACTTTTAGATCTTTGCATTTTGGCTAAAATCTATTTGAATTACATTTATGACAGTTAATGTAACGCTTTGATGTTAAAATGCATAAATTGATAGTCTTACATGCTGAGTTAGGTAGCTATAAGTTAATAATTAAAATAACGGCAACAGGGGTCAAATGTAAAAAAATTTCTCATTTCAAAGAGGGATAACTCGCTTAGGGGACAGAAACACAAAACGAAATACGGCAAAAACTAATCACTGGAACCATGCTAAAAAGATTATATAACTTGCTGTGTGTTTATGCAGCCGTTATAGATTACAGCTCCTCAAAAATCGGAAAAATGACAAAAATGACATTTTTAGACCCCTGTAAACCAAATGGGATGGAATTAAAAATAAAATTTCTAGGCCAATTGAATATTCCATCCAAGTATTATACATGTTATACATATTGTTTTTTGCATTTGGTTTGTAAAAAAGATACAGGTCTTTGAAATTGAGCAATTTTGCTAGTCAGTTCACACACTAAAACAAAAATAAAAAATGTGAAAACTTCATTGCACCTTCTTAAATTGCGTATATTGTGCCCTATATAATACATTATACTGAAAAAACAAATTGTAATTTTCAAAATAATTATTTTAATTTTATAAAATAGAAATATTTGAACATGAATGAGTAGTTTATACTGTATGGAACCTGCATGGATTGACCCTTATGTGAAATTACGAGAATTCAAAAAACTAGATAAACGACTCAATGATGCAAAGCAAGTATATACAGAGGCTCCCAAAAGTGTTCCTACACCTTGAAATTTTGTAGTAAAACCAAAATAACGTAAAACTGAATTCGAATATGAAGTTCAATTTTTTTTCACACTCATTCCTATGACATTCTGAATAAAATCCAGCAGTGTTTTTTAAAATATTGCCAAATTTTATTTTTGAAATTTGTCAAAAAACGAAGAGAAACAGAAAAAATACGCCACAAAAGTCATCGTACACTGAAATATTTTTGAATAAGTTCATGATTAAAATTATCATATGTGGGTTTTTTATTATTTTTGCATTGTAATGACACTATAAAGTTATTTGCCGTTTATTTTTTGTCTATTTGTTCCCAAACATTCTGCTTATTTTGAAATGGTGGGTATGCGTAGAAAACAACAAACACGATTCGAAATTTGATTTTTTTCCCTTACAGTAGCCATAAATTGGTATGAAATGTCTCTAAATTAGGTAATTTATACCATTCTATAGTGAAGTGCTTGATAAAATGCTTTAAAGACAAGAATCGGAACGAAAACAAGGTAAGAAAATGTCAACTGGTAAAGTTAACAATGCGTGATCAGGGGTTTACAGTTAAAATAATTATGAAAAATACACATTTGAGTGCTGAAAAAGTTTCTGCAGAATTGAATGAAACATTTTACGTTTTAATTTTTACCTAAAACTGTTCGCCAAGTTCTCTGATTAGCTGGATTAAATGGGACCTCTTCTCGAAGAAATTTTCTTGTTCGTGCGAAAAACAGTAAGTTTACGCTTTCCGTCGTAATATCAATGATAAATAAGCTCAAAACGTTTTGGAACAATGTCTTACTTATAGATAAAAATAAATTCAACATTTTGGGTTAAATTGTTGTATAATTGTAAATAGAAGAAAAAAATGAGGAATTTAATCTTAAGGACTTAGTTGGATCAGTTAATCAGGACGGTGAAGGTGTTCTAGTGTGAGGGTGCAATACAGCATCAGGACTTGGAAATTTGGAATTTATTGATGAAATAATGAATCATGCTGTTCATTTAAATATTTTTATAAACATTTTTAAACTATTAGCCGAAAATTTGGTAATCGGTAACAACTTTGTTTTTTATCAAGATAACGATAAGAAGCACACGTTTGCGTTTGGTGCCTCAAAAATTGTCCTTAAGCTTAGAAATATCTCCTCAATCGCCAGATTTAAACTTAATGGAACATATTTGGAGATATCTGGTAGCTAGATTACGAAAATACACCATTGAAACGAAAAGCGAACTAGAAACAGTAAGACTCGAAATGCGGCTGAACACTTACTCAGAAATTGCACAAAAAAAAGAAAGAAAAAACAATGGAATCTATTTCCAGACGTTTAAAAGCTGTTATTGATACTGCATGATATTCTACTAAATAATAACTTAATAAAGAGTTAGATTATTCAATATTATAGAAATTTTTAGAAGTGTACAAAGACTTTTGTGAGATAAAATTTCCAGCAATTTTTGGCTTTTGATTTTTTTTTAAATTATGTTTTAACGTTTTATTAAAAATTTTCATGTAGTTTTGCTAAAAATAGATCATAGATCTTATAATAAAATACCTATTCCGAAATATTAATTCTAACCAATGGATAATAGCCTATTTCATTAAAAGTCGTAAGTGTACGAACATTTTTGGGAGACACTGTACATAACATTTATTTCCATTTTTAAAAAATGTACATTTTAGCAAGTAATTCATAAACATGCTTTTGAGAAAATGAAACACGAAAGAAATAGTTTTGCTAAACTTACAATAAAAAGAACTAACTAATGAAATTTTGCCTTAGTTGAAGTTACTCTAGTAACAAAAATACGCTGATACCAATGATTAAAATTTAGTAGCATCTAAAAGACACTTCAATATGTTATGTAAAAAAACTTGAGTACATTTAGAGCATTCCCTCGTCTTCAAAAAAAACATCTAAAATAGAGGAAAAATTGAAATTTTCGATTATTTAAAGTACGATTTTGTCATCAAGAAATTCATAAACAATTACTAAATTAGAGCAGATAAATAGTTATAGATAGTTTTTCAATCTGAATCATTTTTGCTGTTATTTTTTCATTAAAAGAGCTAGAAGAGTGATTTGAAATCTGAAGTAAATTGGCAAAATTTCAATATTTAATATCTCAGATTCAAAAAGAGATCCAAATAAATTTTACTTTGCTCTTTCCCAGTAGAGATTTGTTTATAGAATGCGGAAATATTTATTTTTTAAGTGTACGTTTATAACTTATGGAGTTATTGAGTCACAAACTGGCAGCAATGAACTCTGAAAATTTAGGCTTAGTGTAAGCATCAACTTCTAATTGCAATAACAAAGCAACAAACAGTTTTTAAACTTCCATACTTTGCACTCGCTCATAGATATGCATGGTTTACCTAAATAAAAATTTTCATTGAAATCTGTGACATGTCAGCCACAGCTGATTTGCTCATTTCGCAGGGAATGACCCAGAAAGAATTATTTAACATATTTTTGATTTCAGGGATTATTATATTTTATAGATGCTACAGGATAAGTACTGTATGGATTTTCTGTAAAATAGTTGGATAAATAAAATGTTCTGAAAAAAACATTAACTGAGCATGAAACTTTAATTGAAACAATTTTCTCACATTTTTCAATTTTTATTATAAGTATTATCCGTTTTTCACGAGAACACACTTCACCACGCCTCCTTGAACGCAGAGTTCCATTTTACGCGGGGGTGATCGGTTAGCAATCCACGCACTTCTAAATGAGGCAACCAGACAGTCTTAACTTGGGCGTGGATTTTAATGTGCAAAAGTCTTAGTGTCCCTTCCATCACTTGCTTTTCTTGCCTGTTGTCATTTGATTTATTCTTACATTTTAAAAACTGCTGCTTCCACTACAAAATGCTATGATCCGAATATACCTTCTGCCGAAAACAGAATCATCGGATACCACGTGATGAAGGAGGAGCAAAGTGCCTTTTCCTGGAAAACGGACAATATCCCTCTCAGATTTTTGCAGCTTTCTACGCCACAGACTTAATAGTTTTGTGGAAAAATAAACCACACTGCTTTACAGAAAAATGATTGTTTCAGGGTTGCCACAGAAGTTCAAGAATGAAATTCCCTGACATTTCCAGTTTTTCCAGTCACTTTTAGAAAAAATTCCAGGTTAATGAATACTGATTTGCGTTATTAAATACCAATACAACATATTTTTAATGTAAGTAAATCTACTTCATGAACCAAACAATGCTTGAAAAATTATCAATAATTGTAATCTATATTTGGGTTAAGTGAAGACAAACTAAAGATTTAATTACATTGATTACAAAAGGATTGAAATCTCAAACACACTAAGGAATTTTCGGCAAAGCCACAGTTTCAATATTGGCATGCTTCCAAAAAAAAGTTTTAACCTACAAAATCAAAAATTTTGAGACTTTAAATGTGTGAATATCTTTCATTTCATGAAAAAAAAAAATGCAGAATGAAAGCCCTTAAAATACTAATAAGGCTACAGATGCATTGCAGAAAATACTAGTAATTTCTAGCTAAGCATGGCTTATTCAGTAAATTACCGCCCATTAGCCAGGGCTTTTTTTTTTTTTTTTTTTCAAAAGAAGCGAAAAATGCAGTGATATAAATCAGAACTTTATGATTTTTGCATGGATATTTCTTTTCTTTCTTTTTTTTTTTTTTTTGTAACCTTATTACATTCAGTCTTCAAAAATGAGCTTGAATTTTCTTTCTCTCCCCTATCAGGAAAATTCGCATACCTGGAACGTGACATTTACCATACTTCAGCATTAACTAATGGCGCAGCGGTTTTACCTACCAGATCAAAAAAATTGGGAAGGATTCCTTGACATTTCCAGAAATTTCAATAATTTGTGTTTTTCCCTGACATTTCCCTCATCATTTTAGGTAATTTTCATTTTCCCCGACAATTCCAGGTTTTCTATGTGCTTGGCAACCCTGATTGTTTTCCTACTCTTTACAAAATTAAGAAGAGTATTGAAATCAATATACAGTGAAATCCCGTTACAACTAACTTCAAGGGACCACAAACTTTGTTATAATGGAATCCAAGCAATGTAATGAAAATTAAATCGGGACTGAAAATTTACTTTGTTGAAATTTCATTGTATTGGTATTCATCGTAACGAGGTTTGCACTGTAGTAGAAAGGAACAAGTGCACAACAACTTGACCAAGAAAATGATTGAGCCAATAAAATCTTGTCTGTGCAGTTGTTTCTAGCAGAAGGCAATAGGGTGCATATGTTATCAATGCTTTGCGGAAATTTCTACATCAGTCTTTTCTTGCCAAGAAAATCTTAACATCTTTACTAATAATAAAGCTGAAAGTCTCTCTGTCTGGATATCTGCATCTCTGTCTGTCAGGATCTCTGTGACGCCCATAGCGCCTAGATCCTTCAGGTGATTTTCATGAAATTTGGCACAAAATTAGTTTGTAGCATAGGAATGTGCACCTTGAAGCAATTTTTCAAAAATTTGATTTTGTTCTTTTTCTATTCCAATTTTAAGAAAATTTTACCGAGCAAATTATCACAACGTGGACGAGTAAATTACCAAATTATCATAACGTGGAACCGTAACATGGGCGAGCAAATTGGCGAGAAATTAATCATCCATTATTTGTAAACCTACAGGCGAACCAAATGACCTTTTAATTTTCTACTACGGGCAGAGCCGTGCGGGTACCACTAGTTGTAAATAAAGGTGCAAATTTTGTCTCAACATTTTCAAAAAATGATGTTGCTTAAGTTTTTTTTTTTTTTTTTGAAAGGAAAACAGGAATAAAATTTTACTGGTCCATGGAGTGCTCGAATTTTAATTCTGCATCTCTAATGGGTGTTTTTTTGACCTGGGGCAAGCGAACTACTTATTTTTGAATCTTATGCCTGCTATAAACTTTGACTGCATGTAAATTTGAATTAAGCTGTATGAAAGAGAAAGACAGAAGTGTGTTAATATGAAGATCCATAAAAAATAAACAACAGATAAAATGTATAAAAATTACCTCCAGTCAGACATCGTAAGCACACTTCCCACAAAACAAGTCCAAAAGCATACATATCTGCTCTCCGGTAGGATTCAAAAACAGAAGGATTTATTTTTTCTTCTAATACTTCTGGAGCCATGTATCTCTTTGTACCAACTCTATAATTTTCTCCAACATCAGTTGACCCTGTTGTCTGAGTGTGAGTCACGGCTAATCCGAAATCGGCAATGACACATGTCCTATTGTCTTTCACTAAGATATTTTTGCTCTAAAAAACGATAAAGTTTACACATTTCAATAAAATGCCAAAGAAAAGAACATTGAAAACACACTTAAAGAGAATAAGAAAAAATTTCAGGACTAATTTCCAAAAAATTATTTTCAAAAAAGCATGAGGAATAAAACTAAATAGAAAATGGTTGCACACTGGCTAATCCATTTAGGATTCATTCTTCTGCTTTTTATTTATTTATTTATTTATTTTTCTTTGCCAGATACTACCCAAGGATTTTGAAAAAGTTACTCAACACTTTTGAGTACCAGCATAACAAATACTGGACATATAAAGATATTGTGTGTTCACAACTTGTGTTCCCATGAAGTTGAAACATTAAACCAGCAGACTTTTGTATAGAATGAAACTCTGGTGACTCAACACGCAGATAACTCGGCTGCCCTAGTAACTCGACATTTATTTTTCTTATTGTTGGCCCATGCTAATTTCAATAGTTGAAAACCTCTCTAACTTGAGCACATTTGCAGAAACCCCTATAAGTTAACACCCAATTGCTATTCTAGTCCAATTTTTGATACCAACATATATATTGACCAATTTTTGATACCAACAAATGTAACCATCTCTCAGAATTTTATGCTGTGGTTTTTTGGTCAGTCAATCCTTTTCTGCAAAGCTCTTTTAGAGAACTCCATCTTTTATCCAGGGGAGTCAGCCACCAATCTGTGATGTTAGTGCAATTCTAAAAAGCTAGGAAAGGGTAGGATAAATGTATCTAGGAGAGTTCTCTGGAGAAAGAAGGCACCATGATTTGTTTTTCAAACAAGTGTGAGCAGGACTTTGTATCTTTAACAGACTTGACTGGCAAGAAGCTAAAATTATGGATTTATTCCGCACAAAGTATTCAAATAATATTAGTGATTTTATTACATACTTTTGCCACCCCTATTTCAACAAAAAAAAAAAAAGCTTAGCGGCAATCAACTTACTAGAGCCAGATCATATAAAAAAGCTTTGATAAAGAAACGTGAATAAAAAATACTGACCTTTATATCACGATGAGCAATGGCTGGCTTTCCATCAGTTCCAAACATTTCGGTGTGAAGATGCACTATTCCAGAAGCAGCTGATATAACAATAGTCATCATTTCTTGAGCTGTCAGGGGACGATCATTCAAGTAGTCATATAAAGATCCATTTTCAATGTAATTCGTTATAAGCCACAATTGAGTGCAGGAATTGACTGATGTGACATCAGATCCCATGTAACCTAAAATATTATCATGCCGCAACATCATGGTGCTGTAAATTTCTGTTTCCCTAGCCCAAGAGGCTTCATCCCGAGAGAAAAAGATTTTTACTGCAACACTTTCAGATTGCCAAATTCCTTTCCAAACTTCTCCATATCGTCCTTTGCCTAAAAGATTTTTAAAAGAAAGAAAAAAAAAAGGTAAATAAAATTGATTAATTTGAATTTTGACATTTTGAATTCAAATTATGTTTTTCGCAATCACGAGTGTGTGAGTGTGTGTTTGTGTGTGGGGGGAGGTACATGTATGTGTGTTTGGGGAAGGGAAGGTATGTGTAAATGTGTGTAGGCACATGTGTTTGTGTCTATGTGCAGGCATGAGCGTGTGGGTAGTTGTGTGTATGTGTGTGTGTAGGTGTGTGTATGTATGCCTGTTTGTGTATGTGTGTAGGTGTACGTATGTGTGTGTAGGTGTATGTATGTGTGTGTGTAGGTGTATGTATGTGTGTGTGTGTAGGTGTATGTATGTGTGTGCGTAGGTGTATGTATGTGTGTGTGTGTAGGTGCATGTATGTATGCGTGTAAGTGTAGGATATTGACGCAACCTGGAGACGGTTTTCGCTAGAGGGAGCAGCATCAGGAGGGGCCGGCCGTCGCGACGGTGGTGCTGCAGAGGGAGGCGAGGCAAAAATCAAAGGACATCAAAACAGTTAAGTGAGAACAATAAGCAATCGTGATTGCTCAAAAATATCATTATATTAAAAATTACTTTCATTTCTAGGGTAGTAAAAACTAGGGCTGGGGAGTCAGAGGGAAAATGACCAACTCTGACTCGGGAAATTTTAGAACCATCGATTCCGACTCCGCAAGCACTGGTAGAGTTGCAGACTTTGAAGATAAATGACCAACTCCTGGAACTTTAAACCTCAGACTCCCGACTTCTTTACCTCAAAATCAGTCTGTCTCCAACTCAGCAGTCCTGATAAAAACTGCTCTACTTCTCAAAGTAGCCTAAACAAATTTTCCTTCGTTACTAGCTGCGTGCCCGGGCTACTTAAAAAATGAAAGAGATGTCTGATTGATGTTTTTGTATTACTCTGACATCAGTTTCTAAAGCGCTAAGGAGTAAATAAATACGCGTAATGCAAGGTTTGCAAAACACCAATAGAGCATATTTTTAGCAAAAAATCTCTTCAACGTTAATCATAGTTATCAGTGATACAAGTTATGAGTATTTTCAATTAGCACAAAAGATGAAAATATATGCATTATCAACTATAATATGTGCTCACGTTAAAATGAATTACATCTGTTCGACTATATCTGAACTATTTATGTAGAATTACAATCAGCTTTTTACATAGAATGACACATACGTTTTGGTTGATTACGTGAAACTAAAGCACCAAGACTGAATAACTACTAATAAGCATTAATTTAACACCAAGTCATCAGATTCCAATTTAGCTTTAGTTAAAATCCTTAAAAACAATCTTTTTTGTTCAACTCTGTTTCACATAGAAATCCAAACAATATGAATTTAACATGTTCTTTTAACGATATAAACTGTATTTTAAAAATAGAAACAGGAAAGAAAAAGACTTGTTACAATTCGAAAACTCATCCATGTGACGGGAAAAAGTCCAACAAAATAAACATAATTAGTCGCACATCCTAAGTGTACCAAAATATGAGGCCGGTGAAAAACTTACACTACAACCGATAAACATAGCTAAAGAAACAACTTTCATATGCTGAAAAGAAACAAGAACGTTGAATGTAAAAAATAAAAAAAGGACAGACGATAAAATAAAGACTACGTCCGAATAGGTCAACCAATTTTAAACTAATTTAAAATGAAATTCTAGATGGAAACTTTTTTTAAGATTTGGACAGCAGCCAAAAAAATCTCTTTTAAAACAATTATTAGAATTTTACTTGCTCACGCATATGCAAAATGGCAACAGGAAAGAAATAAAAATTCCTGAATAACGTTATGTTAATTAAAGTTTTAATTAATATCTCCGCTAATTAAAGTCGCACAGTTACGAGATTGGTCCTATTGTTTTCTTTGGAAAATTTTGAATTGATCGGTATCTCGTTTGAGTCTCGATTCGCAGCGGTTCTCGAGAAGATCGATCTTCAGACAGACAGACGGACGCGAACAGATTTTAATATATAGTAGATATTTTAAGATCAATTTAACTCTATACTTACCCAATTTACAATTTTACCTAGTATTTAAAAAAAGTTTTCATTTTCCTTTTACTTTTTGCACTCAAATATGAAGTTTAAAAGCCTAACAAGCTCAGATAAAAACTGATTTGTAATAGGCAGGGAAAATATCATTTTAAGGAAAAAAAGTAAAAATTCAAAAAAAAATTCAAAAGTAAAAAACAGAATTTCTTCAGCATATCTTTGAAATTTCAAACATTTTTTATATCACTCAAAAAAAAAATTAACAAACATAACACGTAACATTTTTTCCAGACATTGACATGTACCACCTGATTCAATTTATTTTTTCTTTTTAAGGGGTTTTTTATTTTATTTTATTTATAAAAGTTATGAATTTATTAAAGCGATGTGTTTACCAGATAATAACACATACCTTTAATATTCCAAATTTAAAGCTCTTATTGAGGGACTATTGCATTTCTTTTACAGACAGAATGATATATTTTCAAAAGAATTCAACAAAATAGAATGACAGCATAGTTCAAAAAAAATTATTACCAATGCATTGGACTAATGTGATTTGACGTGCTAGGGTGCGCTGAATAAGCAGAGGAAGCCCGGAACCACTACCAGATGTTACTGAATAGTCAAAAATATCCTACAAAAAGAAAAACACATGAATATCACTCTTTATTAGACATTTGATGCCTTCTGAAAGAAATGAAATTTAAAAAGCAAGAAAGAAATGACTGAAATTCTGGCAAGAAAAATACGAAGATTGAAGGTTTTGGATATGTTAATGCGAAAGAAAACGTTTTGAGTAGTAATCCTTTATTTTTGTTGTTAAATTTTTACTGAATGGAAAATAGTTTTGGACCTCAACAAATGATCAAAGCCTTAAAAACAGGGTTTGTAATTTTTTTTATTTAAAAAAAATTTAAAAAGTCGGATTTTTTAAAATTTAAATTGGATTTTTTTTAATTTAAATCAGATTTTTTTTTTCAAAAATTTAGATATTAATTACTTTACACTAATTAAAATAATATATTTCATACAATCGATGAATCCATTCAGCTTACTTTTAAAACTAAGATAAGTTCTATAACTATTCAATACATTTTTAAGATTTATAAATATGCTATGATACTTAGACAAGAAGGGATTTTGTTTTATGCTTTGCTTAAAAATGAGGTTTTAGTCATCATGTATGTTTTAGTGTAAAAGAATATGTTGAGCAATTACTTTTTTTAAATATTAGTGATGGTGTGTACGGAAAACTGCAAATTCTTATTTGGTTCTGTACTGAATTGAAGTGTAATTTTGGAGTAGAAGCAATATTGCAAAAGTGAAAATCTGTTTCACACACAGAAAGAGGGATCTATATAGTTTTGCCTGAAGACGTTAAAATTGCATAATGCAGCGTAGTTCAATTTAGAGCAACACATTTCAAAAATGCAAAATTCATTCACAAAAATAAAATTAACTAATTTTGATTAATGATTTTGTTAAAAAAAAATCACTTAATTCAAATCAATTGATTTAAATTATGATTTTAATCATGATTTAAATTATGATTAAAATCAAGTTGATTTAAATCAAGAAACCCTGCTTAAAACTCAGTCAAAATTTTCCATAAAAATAGGCAAATGGTTGTCATTTCACAACATTTATAGATAAGTTAAAAATTTATTTTTGAGCAGTAGACAAGTTTGTTTGCAAAGCTCAATTAGATATGCAAAGTTATCTAATTTAATAACTTTAAGTTTAACAAGGTAAAGTAAGAAAAAACAAGGTCAAAAAAAGCACAAATTGCCAATTACAGCAGACACGTGTTTCGTGGTTGCAGGGAACGCCTTTTTCAATGCAAAAAGTAATGAGCTTATGGATGAAAAGATGCGCGTCTTTTCATCCATAAGCTCATTACTTTTTGCATGGAAAAAGACGTTCCCTGTAACGCCGAAACACATGTCTGCTGTAATTGGCAATTTGTGCTTTTTCTGACCTTGTTTTTTCTTACTTTATTGTTCAGCACAAAGGTATTTATTTATCTCAACAAAGTAGTTCAGGAACTATGAAAAAAAATTCCCAGACTTTTCCCTGGTTAAATTCATCAAATTTCCCTGATAGCAAACAAAAACCAGGCAGATGCAATCAGATTTTGATATACATTAAATGTTAATTGGAAGTCTGCTTGGCCGTTTTTGGAAATAATACATATAGCATTTGTGTTTTGTTTCAATGTGCATAAAATTTTGAGAAAATATGTACTGAAAACAAAAGAGGGGGAGCCTTGAAATGAGACTAAGCTTCCCCTAACTTCAGATGTTAATCGGGCTCTGTGGAAGAGTAAATTACCAAATTATTATAACGTGGAACCGTAGCATGGGTGAGCCATTTAACATAGGAAATTGGCGAGAAATTCATCATCCATTATTTGTAAATATACAGGCGAACTAAATGACCTTTTAATTTTCTACTACGAGCAAAGCTATGTGGGTACCACTAGT
This sequence comes from Uloborus diversus, assembly GCF_026930045.1. Taxonomy (NCBI): domain Eukaryota; kingdom Metazoa; phylum Arthropoda; class Arachnida; order Araneae; family Uloboridae; genus Uloborus; species Uloborus diversus. The sequence goes on along the minus strand of NC_072738.1, from coordinate 132,949,398 downwards.
ATATTGATAAAATAGAAATAATAGTAAGGTGTTAAAAATTAAAATGACTTTCTAGTTAATTTCCAAACTGGGTTTACATATCCAAGCACTGGTACACACTTTAAATTACCTTTTTTGATATCAAAGTGGTGAATCTTATAGCGATGAAACAGATATTCGTACTTAAAAAAAAGTTTTAACTTTGAAATTTGCCACCCTAGGCGGCTGCCTACCCCAGGAGCCAGGCCTGGCTCTTATGATGCAGAATTTTATGAAGGGGACGCAAAGCAGACCCAATTCAGGTCCGGATCAACCTCTGAATATTTATTTAAATTATTAAAATACACGAGAAGTAAGATAGCAGTAAAATTATGGTAGTTTAAAAATATGTGAGATATATTTTGAGTGTACAATTACTGTCAATTTTTTCAGCCTTTTCTTCTTTTGGGAAAGCATATTAGATTTCTGAGAAAAAATTGGAAAAATCAAATTATTTGTAAACACCCATCATTTAAAAATGTATCACTGTGTTGGAATGTCAATTTCTAAGACATAATATCAGCAAGTTGAGACATTTCCTGCTTTTCCACGAAGTCATGAAAGACCTAAAAGATAAATTTTCGAATACATAAACTTAGGAGGCAGTGAGAAGAAAAACGATATAAGTGGACATTTTCAAGCTTTGAGTAAAATGCGTTTAAAGTTCCAATCTTAGGTAGACTTTCATTGAAAATCTTTTCTAAATCCTGCTGTATAGAGCACTTACCAGGGCTACTAGTACTATCTCTCGCACCAAGACAGAGGAGAGGTTCACCTACCATTTGTGTACTGGTTATCTCCAAATTTTTTAATTTTAGCATTTAAATCCGTTTGCTTCTCACTGCCTTATATATACTTTAGATTGACATATTGAATACAGGAAAAATGTTTTTTTCCTTAAAGTTATGAATGTCTAATAAAATGTTTCATTAGTAATGAGATTCATAAATTTTAATATAAATTTTGTTTTTCAGGATTGATCATAATTTTGAAATTGGTAAAAATCATGGTAAAATGATGCGTTGTACAGAAATCAGGCAATAATGACAGAATCTTGAGCTCTGACTTTTCTGCCTTGCTTCTATACTTTTGTCAACCACTTAAAATATACAGACATATTGCTGGAACAAAACATAGACTTGGAGAGCGAGGGGACACAATTTATCTCTTTACCTAAAAATAATATTTTCGCATACTTTCAGATACTTAAGAATATAACATTTTTGAACATTTATAAGATTTTAATTACAAAATTTAAAATCAGGTAACTTTTACTGACCTTTAAGTTGCTATCATCAGTAACAACTCCTTTAAATTCATCCTGATAAATGTTTTCCAAGTCATTGTGGCTAACTAAGGATGCCATTCTCCTTTTATGAAAATGCCTCAAAATGAATACGACTGCAGCAAGGATTAAAAAGAGCACAAGAATTGGAGCTATTATAAACTGAAGGATTTTAACTACACTATCAGAAGCAGCATCACTCTCTGGGGCTGAAAAAAAAATGATTTGTGACAGATTTGTGCAATTAAAAATGCTTCTTAAACACTTAAGGTATGCTAAGAAATACATGCCAGGTTCAAAATTATTTGGCTGAAAAATAACATAAATGGAACAAATTTTTTTAATCACAATACGTGAACTAATAAGAAAGAAAATAAAATGTTTATATTTGGGCAGATGTTTATATTGGTGTGCAAAAAGATTTTACTGCTCCAATTTGAAAAATCAATTGCATAGAGAAGGTTTAGTACATAGAGAGATTAATTTTAAATTCAACAAAAGATAAAATTTAAAACCTGTTTTATTTTTATCAAATTTATGAATTTATTTATTAAATTTTACAATTGCATGGAATGTTTTCCTAAATTTACTCTCAATGCTATTGCAATAAGCACACACACACACAGTTTGAAAAATATGGAGCTAAATACTATAACAGGGTCACTCCATTGTGACAAATGTAACATTCAGATAATCTTTTTCGTTGCATACAAAGAATTTTAAACGTTTAATGATCATTTACTTGTAATTTTGCTGAATTTTGTAAAAGAATAAAACTTCTGCATGAATGAAAAGAAAAAAAAAACACGCACACACACAATGAATCCCATCAACTGCTTTTTGAAACAAAATTACTATACTGTGACGAACGTAACATATTCGCAACCTAGACTATTTACATGAAATTCAGCTCTCAATTTTTATAAAGTTCAGGTGGATATTTATGCAAAAACAGTACTATTTTCAAACCTTAACTTTATTTATCATGCATACTCATTTTTGCTAACAATTTAACAGAAATGAGTATACTGCCTTTTTCTCTGCCTTCTTGCTCTACTTTAAGTATTAATTTGAGCTGTTTTTTCCCCAGTATACTACACAAAAAGCTTCCACAATTTAGTGTTAAAAATTGAAGTTAATTCTTGTAAATATTATGCAGTGACATTAAAAAAACAAACTTATTCAAAATACACATATCATTTATTTTTAACTGAACAAAAGGTTTGAAATATGCAGTGTTTGCTTCAAACAGTTACGTTCATCATGCTGATAACCAAATGTTTAAATATTTTAATAAAAATTCAACATTTTAAATTACATTCCAGGTAGCTCTTGGGAAGCGAATAAAGCACAATTTTCTTCATATTAGTGCTATAAAAGTTGTGGAAGGGAAAATATGACGTTTTGTGACAAACGTAACAGGTCGTTCAACACTGAACTAAACGAGGTTAACTAAAAAAAATTAAAAATTCAATAATAGAATTAAAGAAACTTAAAGTTCAAATTATAAGCAACAATTGTAAAAAATATCATTCACATCAAGTGTATGCTTAAAAAATTGTAGGACACATTTCCTGAACAGCTTTTGGCAATATTTACATGTTGTTCTTGAAGACGTTCAAGCAGTAATTATTCTACACAAGACATTCATCATGGAAAGACTTGCCACAATCGAAAATTCAGAAAGTATTCCTTAAACTGAGGTGTAAAACATTAATATTAATCAAGTTTAAAATTTTGGCCTACAGATTGACATTTTCGGGAAATGACTGAACAAGTAAGTATTTAAAGCTTTACAGCGCTATTACATTTGAACAATTTTCACAGTAAAAAAATCAAATATTTCCCCTATGACTACACCACTGACAAACAGCATCATATTTTCTGGGATATAAGCCACGGCTCATTAAGTTAAATTTTAGTTGAGAAGTTTTTACAACTGTGGCTTACTTACTGATTCGGGCACATACAATGAAAAATAGCATTCAAAGAAATGTTTAGATCCAATGAAGTCTAACTCGAATGAAACAGGCATCTTGTGAAGTTGTAGAAAATCGAATGGCAGGTTTCATAAAACTTGAATAAAATTTAAACAATTAATACCGTGAAATACACCGCCAGCTCAGTCATTTCCAGCCGAGGACTGCAGTTTCGTGCTTATTAGCACTCATCAGCTCGGCATAGGAAAGTGACTGAGCTAGAGATGGAAAACCTCTTAAGGAAGCCAAGAGTGCCAAACAAACTAAAAAACTTTAATAACTGATGTAAAAAAGTAAATCTCTGTTTACTTATTAACTGATACTTAAGTTAATTTTTTGCATATAGTCATCGTTTAAATGTAAGCACTTGTCATAGCATTTTACAAGTTTTTCTATGACTTCTGCATACACAGTTGTTGCCAAGTGGTTGAACCACTCATTAACAGCTTCTTTAAGTTCCTCATCACTGCAATAGCGCTTTCCACCCAAAACGTCTTACATTTGGGGAATAAGTGAAAGTGACTGAGTGAAAGTCGCCTTAGTGATTTGTCTGTAAATTTCTATTGGTTGCAGTCTTCTTGAATTCAAAAATCTTATGACACTACAAATCTCATACTTGACGAGATCATTAAGTGTAACGGTGATTTTAAAGTTGCATAGCTAAGCAATAACTAGCCGTAGGGGATCAAGGCTAATGCCTGACTGAAGCGAAGAAATGCCAAGGTCAATAATTACACGGTAGCAGAGGTGGGGGGAAGCACCCACCCACCAGCACTAAATGTTCTTTACTTTCCGCATAACCCTTGTATAATGCAATCTGCATTATACATGCTTTGTGTTTAATAATTAAGCCTACTTAACTTAAGTTTCAAGTTTTGTATTTTAAAAATCATCCCCCCCCCACCCCACCCCACCCCCCAAAAAAATAATAATAAAAATAAATGGAAGCACATCAATTTTTTTTTGAAGCAAATATTGTTCTTAACTGATGTGGCACACATGGAGAAAAATGTTCTTTCTTATTTAGGCATACTAAAATATACACTGATGTGGCTTACCTGTCAAAAAATGCGGTAACTTTACTCATGCTCACACTTGTAAGGTATTTTTACAAAAATAAGTTTTAAATAAAAAAGAGTCATTTTATTTTAAAAAAACATTTAAGTACAAAAAAAAGTACATTCAACTATATAGTAGAAACTATGCTTACAAGAAGTATGTGGCGTCAGGACAGGAAAAGAACCATTATTGCAGTAATCTCCATTGCAACAAACTCCACTATACTGACCAGTGTTTGGTTTTTCTGGTATGTATTCTTTGGCTTTGCACATAAAATATTGTAAATCTTTTTTATCCAAGCAGCCTCTCTGGAAACTCGCAAATCCATATGCATCAATGACACTATAACTATAGCACTAAAAATATAAAACATTTTTAGTAAATGCATTAATTAATGGATTTTATCAAAGAATTATTTCTTTAATTTAAGGAAATTGTTCTTAGAATAAATCGCATGAGGACCTGTAATTACGTAAACATTATTAAGTGTGATGATTATTTGTATTACAACATTGTATAAGTGTAATTATGATAACAAATAAAGCACGAACGAAACAATAACTACCAAGTTATTGTTAAATGTTTTTATTCAATCTTCGATTTCATTAAACAAATAAAGCACGAACGAAACAATAACTACCAAGTTATTGTTTAATGTTTTTATTCAATCTTCGATTTCATTAATCGGTTAAGAATTCTGAATATCTGTTGTTCAGGGAAAATAAAACTTGCAGAACAGTTACATTATTTTGATTTTCAAAATGTTCACCCAAAAAAAAAGGTGTAGGGTAATGGCACCAGTAACAGACATACTTAAGACATCTCTCTCAAGTTAACTCAATTTTCTGAGCCTTTTAATGCATTTAGGACACTTAAAACTATTTTTTCTCTCAAGCAACTATATCTCATCTAACGTGTGGCTGCTTCTGGATCAGCAGAATTAGTTAACTCTATTTTTCTTAGCTCAATTTTGAAAGAAGGTCTGAACCCCAGTAACAGACACTGACAATTCTGATGATACCAACTAAGGATAGGATGAGGAAAGGATGAATAATGGGCAGAATTCCCTTTTTCTCTTCAAAATGTGCAAAAGTTCTTTATTTTTAGATCTAAAACATTATTAAATTCAAACATGAAACACCGGCAGACCTTATGGTAGCTGTTCATAACCTTCCACCACTGCCTTGTAATACCAACTAGCAGGCTTGGATAAAGTTAAAAGCTTTCTGCAAACACAAATAATAACTGCAAAACTTTCTGCAAATAATTAGTATTTAATATTCACCCATAATTTATATTAAAATATGAAAAATTCGAAAAAAAATACTTTAAAATTATTTAAAAACTAGCCGGCCCGCTCTGCGGCGACCAGCTGGTTCGCCTTCCTTATGCCATTCTCCTTTCTGTGCAAGCAGCCGCCTACGACGGCTGTTTGGCTAACTTGTCATTCACCTTTTTACTTCAAGTTTGCCGCCCTCGGCGGTTGTTTAAATAAATTTGGCAGCAGTATTAATCAATCCATCTCTGTCTTATTTTAGTGCCATTCTCATTTTTACGCAAAAATTACCACCTTCGGCGGCTATCTACCTTTACGATCTATCGTAGTGTGCAAAAAGTAGCGTTTGACAAACATAAAAAAATCTTGCTGCTTTTATTGAATTTAATGCGCACAACTACGAAATGTAACGTAATATAGATACAGCAAAAGGTCCAGCTTGGGGGGGGGGGGGGGGAATGGAAAAATAAATACAATCCCTAAATAAAACAAAAAAGGAAAGAAAAAATGCAAGCGCTGCCGGAAAAACACGTGGTCAACACCTCATAAAATGTGGAAGTAAGCTGTATAGTAAAAAAAAAGATTAACATTGCTTGCGATTAAGATTCCATCGTAAATATCGAATCGAAATCCAAGCAGTGACGTCACAGGCATAAAAGATTGAAGAACACTTTTTCGACCGATGCGTGAAAAGACATGATGTATTCAGCATTAAAAAAATTGTAAAAAAAGTATTGTGTATTTTTAAGAGCTTTTTTTTATTGAAGAGGGCAAAATGTTTTTACTTAAATTTTACTTTAAATTTTAGAAATGAGGCTTTGATTTTTTTCTTGCAGGATGATATTGGAAAAAAATAAAACCCAGGAAAAAATGTAAATTAAAGGTTTTTTCAAAAATCCATAAAAATACAAAAATTGCTCAATCTTCAAAATTTTTTCATTCATCATATTTAAAATTAAATTTTCTACACTATAGTACAAAAAATATCCGTCTGGCGCGATTGGTTCGGGGTCTGTGAGGTTAAAAGCACTAAAAAGTGCTAAAAAAAACATTAAACATTAAATAACTTTTTTTCTAATTAAAATATCAAAAATCGAGCCTGAGGTGCACATCTTTGGCAAAAACTGCACCTGTATACCAAACTTCATATTTCAAGGCCTTACCGTTTTCCTGCGAAGCGCTCCACAAACACACACACACAAACATCTTATTTTATTATATGTACTAGCAGCCTAAGGCAGGGTTGGCAAAAACCCGGGTTTTTTTTAAAAAAGCCCATGGACCCAGGGTTTTTTGGGTTTTTTTAAATAAAACTCAAAAAAAACCCAACTAAAGCTGGGTTTTTTAAAAAGAAATGTGGGTTTTTTTGTCTTTTTTTAGGGGAAAGGTGGGGTACTCGTAGCATATTGTAGCATAAGTATATGGACAAAGCACAAAAATTGTCTTGATAAAAAAAGCTGGAAAATTCAGCGTTTTCTGAAGAAAGGTATAAAAGACGACTAAATTCAAGAATGGTGAAGTTTCAGATTTTTTTAGTTTCCATGATTACTAACAGTTAAGGCAAAGTTACTTCTTGAGTGGTAAAACCTATTGTTTATTTGTTGGTTTTTAATTTCGACATTTTTTTTTTTTTTTTTTTGTATTTTACTTTATTGTATTTCATTTTATTATGCAAAACTACTGTAGAACCTCAAGTAGTTTAAATCCCTTTTTACTGAATTCCAGCTTAATCAAGACATTTCTTTGAATTTTATGTTGCCTGTTTTTCTATTTCTGTGTACGGAGTAAAAAATATTAAACTTTTTCGTAAGATAATGAAAATACTGTACATGCTATTCCGTTTTCTGTCCAACCATTTGTAAAACCTGTTAATTTCTAAAAAATATACCTTGTTTATTCGAGTTTTGTGACGTGTTGGTTTGCAGAAAATAATTCACATTAGAGCCTTTTAGCTAAAGTAGTATCCTTTGTACAATCTGCAAATATTGAGAAAATCTGACGTGACAGGACTTAGTCAAGATAATTTGAGTACCTTATTGACCAGTTGAAGGAAAAAAGTTAAATATATTTATTTAAAATCTTTGAAGCATTTTTTAATGCCCTTAAGAGTTAAGAAATACTATTAAAGTTCAAAATTCATTTTTTATGTCCATTGCCTATTGTGAAGAAATAAAAAAGAAGTTTAAATTGTAAAAGAATTTAAATTAATTATTCTTTAAAAAAAAGTTCTCAGAAAATTTTAAAAAACCCAAAAGTGGGCTAAATAATGGGTTTTTTTAAATGGGTTTTTTCAAAAAAACCCATTGGGTCCAATCCGGCCAACCCTGGCCTAAGGTGGCGAGCTGGTCCGCTTTCTTACGCCATTTGCCTTTTTGTGCCAGAGTTGCCGCCTTCGGCGGCTGCTTAGACAATTTAGCGACGGTATTAATCAATGTTTTTCTCTATAACAATATTATCATTCGCCTTTTTACGCCAATGTTGCCAACTTCTGCGGCTGCATAGCTAAATTTTGTCGCGGTATCAATCAATCTATATCTATTTATATCATTAGTTGTTTCAATAAAATATCTTCTAGCTCTATCTCCAGTTTTGTCGTTTGGAATATTTTTTGAGGGGGAGGGGAGACACAAACGGTGTACTCTTCATGCAAAATCTGTCGAAAAATAACAAAAAAAAACTTCTACTTTTATGAGAAAGCATTGTTTTTTCAAAGTCATGGTGTGTGGGGGGGGGGGGGGAACATTGACACCAAGTTGAAGTTCCTTAAATGACGGGCATGTCTCTTTCTTGCTGTCCATCTACTATATCGACCTCTATATTTGTCTATATATCTATCTATCTATACGATCTATGCCTATCTACCTCTGACAGTAATTAACAATCTTTTTTATTTATATAAGTATTAATTCGAAAAAAACATTTTTTGACCACTCATTCTCTATCTATCTTTGTATCTACATAACATAACCGCCAATCTGTAACAGAAACAAAGATCATGCAAAAAAACGCGGGCTTTATTTAATTAAAAGGCTCTATGTTCCCCGTAGTGTGCAAAAATTAGCGCTTGCAAAAAAAAAAAACCTAAAAAAAAAAAGGGAAGAGAAGGCAAACGATCACGTGATGAGGTAAGTTCGGAACTTAGCCGGCAAGCGAACAGCTCGCGATGTGTTCTGCATTAAAAAAAAAAATTTCCATATTTTTAAAAACTTTCTTCTTCTGAAGGGGGCGGAATGTTTTTACTATTACCAACTAAAATTTTAGAATTGAGGGTTCAATATTTTTCGCAGGATGGGTTTCGAAAGGAACTAAACCCAGAAAAAAATGTAAAATAAATGTTTTCTCAAAACTCTATAAAAAATACAAAAATTGCTCTATCTTCAAAATTTATTTATTCATCATATTTAAAATTAAATTTCCTACACTATAGTACAAAAAATATCTGTCTGGCGCGATTGGTTCGGGGTCTGTGAGGCTTAAAGTACTAAAAAGTGCTAAAAATAACATAAAATATTAAATAAATTTTTTCTAATTAAAATATCAAAAATCGAAGCCCGAGGTCCTATTTTATTATATATATAGATATTTTTGCAATATAACTTATAGTTAATGCTTACTTTTCACCAACTGAAGAAAATTGCCTAAACCATTATTTTTTGCCCAATATCAAATCACATGAGCATTATTATTATTTTCATTTTATAGTGAAAAACTTCATGTAGATCTGATAAAACATGAGCTACCTGCTTTTTACTTGAAAATTTTTGATTTTGTAAACAAATCAACAAAAACTATTTATTTGGTTAAAATTAAGTATTTCTGCCAAAAAAAGTTTTAATGCATATTATCTGTTAAAGTTTAAAATTAATGACGTGCAGATTATACACTGCCGTGGATTGTCTGTGCTTTTTTTTCTGTCTCTCAATGCTAACGCAATGAAACTGAATTTGCAGCAAAATTCACCAATAGAGACTGTTCTGTAGTCTGTAAAGTAGCTTACTTTACACTAGAGACGTACCGAGCAGAGCTAGATAATGTAGACGCACACACGCACGCCGTGTGCGGATACATCCGCCTGACGTGCGGATACATTCGCCGCGGAGTTGCACGTCGTACGATAATCGTAAAAGCTCTTAAATAAAAGATAAAGATTAGATCAATTGAAGATCAATTTGAAACGAAAAAGAAGCAAAGACAATATCTTTACGTCTTATTTGTTTTAAATTAATATTGATATTATTTATTTAGATTGTAAAAATTATTACAAGATGTAAAAAGTATACCCGCGCGTTCGGTGGATGTATTCGCTGCCGTGCACGCGAATCTCGCGATTAATCGTTTAAATTCTTGCTGCTTATTTCTAATTTGTTTTAAACTGATATTACTTAATTAATTTTTTTAAATTATTAATAGATAGTATATACGCAAGCGCGTAAGGCGAATATATTCGCTGCTGTGCGGATACATTCGTTGTGAGCACGCGTGTCTCGCGACAATCATTCAAGTTCTTCTTCTTAACTTCTAATTTGTTTAAATTTGTTTGTAATTGCTAATGTAATGATTAATTTTTTTTATTTAGAATGTGGACACTCCTCGCCCCTCTCTGCCCCCCCCCTTTTTTTGTACGTGGTAGACAATGATTAGCTTGCAGATACTTTTGAGTTGCGTGCGCAGATACTTTATATATTTATCTGACTCTGGTACCGAGTACTCGGTAACTACTCGGTACTCGGCCAAATTTTGATCAGATACTCGGCCAATACCGAGTAGTTGCAAAAAAATTGAATATTGTCCAAGACAGATATTAAAATTTATAAAAAAGCGCAATCACATATAATATTCTGCAATCATTTACAAGTCAAATTTAAATATTGAGAATAATGAAGTTTGTAATGCTTCAATGGAATAAATCTTTATTTTAATGTCCCCAAAGTTAATAAAACTTTCTTGCCACAAACAAAAATTAGTTATAAGAAATATAAAAATACCTTTGCTTAAAAAATAAAAGGAAATAAAACAACGTTAAAAGCACAGTGCAGACACGTGTTTTGGCATTACAAGTAATTCCTTTTTCAATGCACAAAATGTGAGCTCGTTTAAAGGCATCCGACAAGAGTTGGATTCTTTTGTCGAATGTCTTTACATTCTTTAGCTCACATTTTATGCACTGAAAAAGACGTTCCTTGTAACACAGAAACACGTGTCTGCAGTGTTCCTACACATTTGTTTTATTTGCTTTTAAAAATTATTTATTTTTGGCGGACAAGAACTATAATAGATTGGTACAATTTGTTTTAATTCCAACTTGATTAATCATACCTTTTATATTTATTTTTAATTTTAAAAATAATTTTTTTGTAAAATTTTTGTCAAATATATATATATATATATATATATATATATATATATATATATATATATATACAAAATTTTTTAAATAATGCGTTGTAATTAAATTTCAGCAGGAACTTAGTTTTAAAAACTATTATATGGACATGGAGGTCTATACAAATGTTCCAATAAGTTCAAAATTCATCACATATGTGTCGGTGTTTCTTCTTAAAACATAATTGGTACTTGGTAACTCGGCCGAGTAGTGAAAGGCCGAGTACTCGGTAACTCGGTACTCGGCCGAGTAATAAAAGGCTGAGTACTCGGTACTCGGCCAGAGTGCTACTCGGTACGTCTCTACTTTACACAGCTTAAATTTTCCTCTCACGCAATTCAGGCTGAGTAAAATAAAAAACCATACATAGTAGAAGCAATCTCCATTTACAACCGTTTACTCATCTGTTTTTAAGTAATTAGCGTAAAATTCTTATTATTTAAATGCAAACTTAAGACTGTCTGTTACTGGTGAATGCTACCCCAAATTAGTTGGCAAAACAGAAATAAACACTCATAGAAATGCAATGAAAGATACAAATTTCTCTAATTTGATAGCTCAACGAATATAGCATTGACTGAATTTCCTTTAAATGAAAGCATTAAATGTTTTGAAAATACAAAATTGAAAAAGCATGTAAAATAAAATATATTTATTTAATTCTATGGTTTATAAAAAAAATTTTGGACAAGAATCATTTTATAAATGAAATTACATTTTCCATTTATTTTTTGTAATAGTCTTTCTATGACGGGGGTATTTTTTATCTTAATATATAAAAATCTTCTGTGAGGACGTTTGTCACCATAAGGCTTTTGAACGGCTGGACCGATTTTGATCAATTTTTTTGAGTGTAATTGAGTTGTGGCAAGCATGGTTTCGAAACGCGATGGATTGAATCGGAAACGTTTTTGTAAATTAATTAATTAATTAAAACAATGGATGGTTATATCTCCCAAATGATTAATATTTATTTTAACCTATTGTTGCGCGAGAACAGAAATAAATATTTAAACCGTTGCCAAAGGCTAGTAAGAAAGCCAGTTCTGCTTTTTGTAATGGAAATTTCCTACTGTGATATGTCAATTGAGAATAGATAAGCCTTCATTTCTCTTGAAAGCAACAATTTTAGGTCCCGAGATATATTTTAAAGTAAAGTACTGGAAGGTTCACGCAAAACGTGTGTTCTGTCGTCGTAGTTGAATCATGTGATCAGATCGGTGCTTTAGGTTTTCTTCACCAAATGATCAGAAAGTACCGCACCTAGCAACATTTGATTTGTTTCTCGGCTCAAATCCATCTGAGTTTCGGCACCAATGTCAAGAATACTTTAAGGATTTATCAAACTAACCAGTACATTATTAAAGGAGAAGATGATGGAATTTAAAGACGAAACACATTTTATTTTCGTCCAGATAAATTACAACAGGGTAGTTCTGTACACAAAAGATCAGTGCAGTGGAAGATCTCTATCTTTGGTGGAAAGAACAAATTAGGCAATATATGAAGTTTTAAAAGTTTTTGTTCAGAAGATCGGACAGCTAATCGATCGGAGTTAGCTTCGCTCACTGATTGGCTGGATTACAGTAACGTGGTGGCTTGGCGACTTTGGCTATAAAAAATCGAGTTGCATGATGATTTGTTTACATTTTATAGCTACTGTTAATGTAATTTATTGTATTTTTTGTTTATTTGGCGAAATATTTCGAATTGCAAAGAATTGTTTTTCGTTTTTAAAGAGTGTTTAGTCATTTTAGTTGTAGAATGTGTTTATTTTACATCGGGAGGGGGGGATGAGTGACTTTCGCTTATTCAGATAACTGTTTTTACCTTAATCTTTTTTAAAACGATATCCTTTCGATTGTTTTATTCTTTTTCATGTGGGGGATTTTGCAGTGGGATTTCTCGTTTGTTCTAGATGTGTAGTTAGTTTTTTACACTTAATATCTGAGGACGCTTTTTATACTTTGAGTATGACTGAAGGAACAAACCATCAAGTACGGGAGAAAAAATAATTAATAAAACAACTGCTCAGTGGGCATTAGATAAATCAAGTTGTAACAAATATACGCATTCTGACACCAAGCAGCTTAAAATATTTTCTTTTAACTTATTTTTTTCAACAAAACGGTTCAAACACTTGTTAGTTTATTTAATTTTTTTAACTTTTCAATTTACAAAGTTTGAACAGAACGGGTCTGTCGGGTCCTCTAGTAGTAAAAAAATTAGCTACCAGGATTTCATTTCAGAGAGGGTCAAAAAAAACCCCTAATAGCATATGTCTATTATATATCCATAACCTCAAATTTGATTTCGCTAAAGCCTCTTAACAAACTAATAGTTCTGGATTTTCAAACATTTTTACCCTAACACTGTTTTAACAAAATGGCTTAGACTAATCTTTGGTTTTGCATTTGCTTCAAACTAAGAACTACACTCTTAAGTTTATTTTGCTGTAACATCTTTTTTTTTTTGGTAAAATAATAATGTACTTTTTTTTTTAATGAAATAAGAGGCAAAAATGCATGTTTTCAAATTCAATTTTTGGCACATTATACACGGAGTAGCAAATATGGCAATTTTATGCAATAAAATTTTTATTCTATAGATATCCTCCTCTCTTATTTTTATTCTCTCCAGATATTATTCAAGTAGAATTATGTGTGAAAAAATTAACAATTTCATTTCTTAAGTTTTCTCAACTCATTTTGGAGAGGGTCCAGACCCTATGAACACTCTCCTTGGCTATGTCACCACACTGTAGCTACTCACTCATCTTCTTTCACTATTTCATGTTTTCAAGTAAAACTTAAAATTTGATGTAAAATTGTTAACTATATGAGAAAGAAAACATATTTTTTTGAAACTGCTTTTAAAAAACCAAGCAACCACTTTTCCTTTTAGACTAGTTCAATAGTAGAGAGAATCAGCCTGAATCTCAAATGTTTAATTCCAAGCACCGAAATATTTAACATGAAAAAGCTAATTCAAAAGGAAATTTGAAAATTAATCAAATAAAACATACTACAATAGCATTATCACAAGTAGAGGGTTTGTCACAGTTTCCATCACAGTTATAGCAAGTATATCGGGATACATTTTTTGAGTTGATTACAGCATCTGTTAAAAAAAAGAACAAATCTATATGATAAAGAGTAAATTACTATAAATATATATATTTTTTTTCTTTTTGTAAAAATAAATATTACATATGGGTCATTCTTTAAAAAGTGTAGGTAACTTTTCTGTCATACACCTTTTACAAAAAAACTTTAAGGAACAATTAATTTAACAATTATTTTTAATTTCATCAAAAATATATTTAAACATGACAACAATTTTTTAATAATAATTTTTATTTTAGTACATTTTTGGTTCATAACATGTGAATTCTCACCTCTGTGGCATGTCACACACCTTGTGTGACTGTTTATGTTGCTTAATAACTTGTTTAATTAAAAGTATATACTTATTTATTATTCCTTTCACAAGTGTCTCAAATACTAATTGTTTAAGTATATTCAATTTTTTAATGTTGTGTTTAAGTTCTTTTAGAAGGACAAGGAGTCATGTCACACAATAAATTCTCACCTCCGTTACCTAAATTTAAAATTCT